>NW_026652279.1:72294901-72484581 GCF_009828535.3 Hylobates moloch | reverse complement strand
GCCACTGCACTCCAACCTGGACGACAGAGAGAGACTATGTCTCAAAAAAAATAAATGAATAAAAATAAAAATAAGAATGCATCTGCATAGTGGTAGCCTGTTCAAGATCTAGGAAAAAAAAAACAAAAAAAACCTATGCATTCTCTAAAGTCTTATGAATTCACTGAAGGAAGTGAAAGATATCAGAGAATGATTAATTTTTGTGTGATTTCTTCTCTCTGTGGATATTTTACTGTTTAAATAATGATAACTGACACTAAGGAGTAGACAAGTAAATCAAAAAAAAATATTGATTCCTGGTGACAAATATAATCACGTTGATATGGTTTGGCTGTGTCTCTACCCAAATCTAATCTTGAATTGTAACTCCCACAATTCCCATATGTCATGGGAGGAACCTGTTGGGAGGTGATTGAATTATGGGGGTGAGTCTTTCCTGTACTGCCCTCATGATAGTGAGTGGCACCAGATCTGATGGTTTTAAAAATGTGAGTTTCCCTGCACAAGTTCTCTTCTCTCATCTGCCACCATGTGAGACATGTTTTTCATCTTCTGCCACAATTGTGAGGTCTCTCCAGCCATGTGGAACTGTAAGTCCTATAAACCTTTCTTTTGTAAATTTCCCAGTCTCAGGTATGTCTTTATAAGCAGCGCGAACATGGGCTAATACACTTGTGTTTCAGCTATTATTCTATAAACAGGGTAAATATAGTCCAGAAGAAAAAAATTATGAACCCGTAAATATATAAATAGTTAAAAGGAGAGCCAAGGATAAAAGTCAGTTCTTTGCCTTCATATCTCACGCTACTTTAATTTCAGTAATTCTCGATTTCAGTCTTTCTGATCTGATTTCCTGTGTCACATTCCCAAAGATCCCAGTTAAATGTGCATACTTTTTTGTACTCTCCAGGATTTTATTGCTTATTTTATTTTATTTTATTTTATTTTATTTTATTTTATTTTATTTTATTTTATTTTATTTTATTTTATTAGCGTCTCGCTCTGTTGCCCAGGCTGGAGTGCAATGGTGTGATTTTGGCTCACTGCAACTTCTGCCTCCCGGGTTCAAGTGATTCTCCTGCCTCAGCCTCCTAAGTGGGATTACAGGCGCCCACCACCATGCTCGACTAATTTTTTGTATTTTTAGTAGAGATGGGTTTCACCAGGTTGGCCATGCTGGTCTCGAACTCCTGACCTCAGGTGATCCACCCGCCTCGATCTCCCAAATTGCTGGGATTACAGGTGTGAGTTATCGCTCTCAGCCCTTCTTAAAACAAATACTGGTTTTGCATTCTTGCTTAAAATATCCCAAAATATGTCCTATCCGTAACAATTCAGAACACGCTTCCTTGGAGTTACGTTATGGTAAATGAAAGTGTTTTGTTTAAAAATATTTATTTTGAACTTTAAGTATTTTTATACAAATTATTAATTGAAAATGTTTATCATTCCCATAATTCCTATTTTGCTGATATTTCAAGCCAAGGATGCAGATACCAGTCTTTGAATATTACATGATAGCTAAAAATGTTCATTTTATATTGGAATTCTCATTTTATGATGTAAGAATATTTTATGGGCCTGGTGCGGTGGTTCACGCCTATAATAAAAGTGTTTATTAAATGATACGTTAGCCTCAAAATTTCAAGAAAATCAATGATCAAACTTAGAATTAACAAGAATATAAAGTGAATAGACACGAGATCAACATATTCAAATCAGTACTATTACTTATATTAACAATAACCAGTTAAAATATAATATAAATAATCCCATCCAAAAAATAGCAATACATGAGTGTACTTCTAACCAGAATGCACAAATTCTTACTGAGCCAGAACAGATACTGAAGACCTGTTAATCTTTAATAATGATAACAAAGACTCCCTGTCAGAAATAAAAGACAATTGTTAATAAAATATTGCTTTAAAAATAAATATTTCTAAATTAAGGCATACTTTCCTTGTGACTTTCATAGCCATCTAAAAGAAGTAGTTTCTATTGAAAACTATGTATCTCCAGCATAGTATTTATTATTAAAATGTTTCTCGTGATGAAAATGTACCCTTGTCAATAAAAACATAGAATGTTCATTGCCAGTTATTCACCATTCAAGAGAGACCATTTATTAAATACGCAACAGTACAGTCCATGGCAGGGATGCATGCAAATGGTGTGAATTATATATAAATTACACCAGAGCTTCATATTAATGATACTAACTGGCAATACTAGATATCCTTTCAATATTTGCTTATTTGAATAAGAAAGGATATAGTTTTATGTAACATTTGGGGAAAAACAGTTATATTTTTCATTAAGTCAAAATAGGACAGACATCTCAACATCGGGAGTATTCCTAACTATCCTATTTCCTTAAAGTCTATTGAAGAATGCATCCGGGTAGTAGTAACTGACAGCCTGTGAACCGATTACAGTTGACAGTCATGGAAAGTCTAGTTGAATGTCACCAAAGAGGGCTTTATTTACTCCTTTATTCATGCAATCTAAATGTAAGTCCTACTTCCTAGTACATCTTAGGCACATTGATGAAGCTGTGAAAAACATGGATACATATAATATGAGTAAAATACAGTCTATTTGTGTTCGGTATTGCAATGTAGTTGATTATATATATATATATATATATATATATATATATATATATATATATATACTTTTTATTACTTGATTGTTGATTTGCATAGTTCATACTTTTTTCCCTTCTGAATCTGCAGAATAGTAGCAACAGGATTAGGTCTTCTGTTAGAACTTTTTCTTAAAGACATACTATCAGAAAGAAAAAAAGTATTTCAAGAAATATCAGTATCAGTGGAGAGTTCATAAGAGCTTACATACACACATTCTCTCTGTCTTTGTCTCTGTCTCTCTCTCACTCATACACACACACACACACACACACACACACACACACACAAACACACACACACGGAAACTCTATATCCAAACCCCTGTTTCCGGTACACAACTTGTTTCCAAAGTTCTAGACATTTGTTATAGTAATTAATTTCTATTTTTTTCAAAGTAAAATAAATCTTGGGCAATCAACACTGTGCTTTACTATCCTACCTTTAAAAGTTTTGGGGAATAAACTCACTTATAAATAGTCACGGTAGTCCTAAGCAAATGAAAACCAACAAACAAAAACAGATAAATGAAAAACAACCTAACCAACATTATGATCACCCTTTTTTTGCTTTTATTAATAGCACCATTAATTAAGTATATATGATCTTTAAAGTCATTTTGCATATATTCTCATTCTAAATAAATTGGAAATATTCCATTTAAGAAAACCTAGAAAGACTTAAAGGACAGAGCTAATAAAAACCAAATAATAATTTCCAATTATTTGGTACTAAAAATAATTTTTTAAATTTTTATTTAAAGGCACTTAATTATTTAAAAAAGCTCATAACAAGTAGTATAATTCTATAAATGACTTATCAATATAAGGGATGGAATACATTAATATAATATTTTAAGTTTTAAAAAAGTATAAATATGACATAATTTTATTTTCAAGATTTGAATATTCAGAACTTTAAATGTAAGAACTGACGAATATTGCTATGACATGAAAATTCAGAAAATTCTCCACCTTAATAATGATTATACTAGTGTTCATTATGGAATTGTTTTAAAATTAGTTCTCAGCCTTATGAGTCATATCAGAAATACACAAATATTATTTAATTACAACCTTTATTTTTCATTTGCTGTGAATTGATTATGAATTTTAGACTATTTGATTTGAATTGAGGCATCACTTAGGAATTGAACAGCCTAAATCTTAAAAAAGTGGAAGTTGAATCCGTAACACAGTTTTCAGGAATCTCTTGTTGACCTGATTTACACTTCAAATGGATTTACAATATAAACTAAAAATGACTTTAATATTGTACTATTAAATAATAATTTTCATGTTTTCTTATATAATTGCAATGGTAATCAAAAATAAACTTTAAAATGTTTATTTTATACCTTCTAAAATAAAACTAATTTAATCTCTGTGTCATGGAGAATACGTATTATATTTCCATCAAACTTCAATCTGCTTTTGATGAAAATGTAATTAAATGGAATCTTTTTAACTAATAATTTGAATTATTTTAGATGCCTTGATTTTAATCAATTTCATTCTAAATTGGGATATATGTTTCCTGAATTTAATCTCTGATGATCCACAGCAAGAAAACTAAAGAAAAGCCTTTAGTGTGATAATCAGCAAAAAAGAGCAGATTTTAGAAATATAGAGCTAATGCCATGTACTAAATGTCATAGACACAGATACAAGATAGCATAAATCTTACTATCAAACTTGTATATTTTGAAACATCCAAGTATTTGGATCTTAAACAGGATAAACTTATAAAATTTGAATTGTGAGTGAGAATGAAAGAAAAGAGAACTAATAGAAGGTACAAAATTTCAGTGGCCTCTCTTATTTTAGTTTGCTTAAAAAAGAAATTAATGAGCTGCCCTCCAGATAATGGGAATTGCACTTGAAGTGGACTGTTTATTAATATTTTGAAATAGAGTAAAGATTTTTTTGAACTAGTCAATTATCTGAAAATGAGAACAGGAGTTCCACCTTGACAAGCAGAATGTCTTAAAATAAATACTAGGGGTGTATTAAAACTCATTAGAAAATGCATGGAAAAAATTTCCTGTTTCACTTGACAGCTCACTCTAACGCATTAGCAGCTTCCTCCTGGGTGTATTCTGCCACAAATATATTTAGTAATTTCATGTCCCCTCCCCAGAAGTTTTCCACACTTCAGTCTTCAAGATATTGCTGCTTTTCTACATCTCATGCTGTGTAGAGAAATGACAAGACATTGAAGGAAAACTGATTCCTTTGGATAGTAGATATAATCTGTTCAATTGTTTTGGTATGGCTTCTTCTTTTCCCCAAGGAATTCTGAGAGATTTTCCCGCCTTTGCTAACCTTGCTCTGGGAAGCAAATTTGTATCAATTGTTATACATTCTGTTTCCAGTGTGAGATGGAGTAGGACTAATATTGCTGCTGTCACTCATTCTCCAAAGAGTACTGTGTTTCCTACCAGTGAGAACTAAGGTTTGACATACCATTTAAAGAGGAATATTGGAACACATATTCTAAAACTGGACCATTTACATGATTCTCCCATAAGGGTTTCTTCTATTCTTGTTTGGTTTTGCCCCAAAATGATTAAATAATCTACTTTTCCCCTTTTGTGGTCTTCTATTATTTTTCTTGATAGAATTATTTGACTTGTTTCAGTGAGGATAAGTGGAATCTTATGTACATAAAATAACAAAAGAAACTTTCAGATGTTTTACCCTGAATAGTAGTTGGTAAACACAGCTACATATTTTCATAGATTTGTGATCATAGTCACCATTTTTTTTGAAATCTTGCCTCCTTTGGTTCTTATTTTGTTCACAGAGAAAAAGGGCTATTCTTAAAGAACAGCTTTTCTACTTCAGGAATATTAGAGAAGCGATAATTTTTAGTGAATATTTAGACATACTGGCAATATTTGTTAGGTCATTGCTCAGGCTAGATCATAGATGAAGTAGTTTTATATTTCTCTCTTCTCTGCTGGCTGATTGAATAATAGATGATGATTGCTTTCCTAGCAAGGGGGAAGACAAGTTCTACTGGTTTAATAAGATTGTCTTTTAAAAATTTAACAGGCACTGTGCACATTTTCTCTTCACCAGTGTGCCTCATGAGTTGCATGTCACTAACTGGTTATGTTTTTAAGAGTACTTATCTTTTCAAAATATCTTATCACAGTATCTGCTGAATATAACAGCAGAGAGATTTGGAAAGTTATCAATATTACTATATAGATGGCGTTTTAAAATAAAATATCACATAACAGGGATTGTAAAATTTCTTTTTAATAGATAATACTAATTTTTTTCCCACTTGTGAATTAGTAAACTCACTTATCATGAAAATAAATAGGACAATCTTGGTTGTAATCTGAAATAACTTCATCTGATATTTCTGTTTGAATATTTTGCATTTAGTTTAGCTATTTTAAATTTATTTCATATAATCTATTAAATAGAATCAATTTGACTCTATATTTTCTTAAAAAACAATTATTTTCTATTATGAATCAGACTTTAATTTTAAAATATATTGGGTTGCTATTCCATTTTCAATTTAAAATTGCTTTAATTATCACTTGATAATTTAGGTTTAACTACTATTAATTAATGGGTTGTCTCTTTTTTAATCATTTTTCTGGTTCCCAGATTTCTCATTTTTGAAATAAATAGATTGAATAGAAAACCTCAATGCACCTTCATGCTCTAAACTTCCTTGATTTATAACTGTGCTTATAAACTGTATCAAGTTCATAATTAACATTTGCTCACACACAGAATGATTTCAAAGTATTTGAAGATCTAAATAAGATTTTTCCAGTCCTTTTAAAATCCATATTTGCTGAATTTTGATGAATAAAGACTGATCTTAAAGTTATTTTATTACTCATCCTTCTATTCATCAGCAGGTAACCTGGGCCATATAATGTGTATAAAATTCATTCTGGGCATCTTCACAAAGGAATTATTTGCTTAGCAATCAATGTCAAGTGTGTATACCACAGACTCAGACACAGAACTGTACTTCGTCCGGATTTGGAGTATCTATGAAAAAAATACAATGATTAACCTTCAACAGTAACTTTCTTTACTTTAAGCTGTAACAATTCATTAGCACTAATTTCAGTGCAATGGTGAATCTAGTGAGTTGGTAAATATGCAATTAAAAACAACAGCCATGTTTTGCTGTCTAGGAGGTTTCACTGGAGCGTGGATATGTGGATGAGAGTGGGGATGGTGCTAGACACTAAACAAGTAATTGAACAGAGTAAAATGCTACAACAAACTAAAAGAAAAAATGTAAGAGACACAGAGCAACCTACTTCAGGTAGAGTAGTCTGGAAAGTAATTTCAGAAGAGAGTGCCTTTGTGTCCAGAATTGGTGGGTTCTTGGTCTCACTGACTTCAAGAATGAAGCCGCGGACCCTCGCAGTGAGTGTTACAGCTTTTCAGGTGGCGCTTCTGGAGTTGTTCCTTCCTTCTGATGTTCGGATTTGTTCAGTTTCTTCCTTCTGGTGGGTTCGTGGTCTGGCTGGCTCAGGAATGAAGCTGCAGACCTTAGTGGTGAGTGTTACAGCTCTTAAGGTGGCGCGTCTGGAGTTTTTTGTTCCTCCCGGTGGGTTCGTGGTCTCGCTGGCTTCAAGAGTGAAGCTGCAGACCTTCGCGGTGAGTGTTACAGCTCATAAAAGCAATGTGGACCCAAAGAGTGAGCAGCAGCAGGACTTACTGCAAAGAGCGAAAGAACAAAACTTCCTCAGAGTGGAAGGAGACCCGAGCAGGTTGCCACTGCTGGCTCGGGCAGCCTGCTTTTATTCTCTTATCTGGCCCCACTCACGTCCTGCTGATTGGTAGAGCCCAGTGGTCTGTTTTGACAGGGCACTGATTGGTGCGTTTACAATCCCTGAGCTAGACATAAAGGTTCTCCACGTCCCCATCAGATCAGTTAGATACAGAATATGGGCACAAAGGTTCTCCAAGGCCCCGCCAGAGCAGGTAGATACAGAGTGTCGATTGGTGCATTCACAGACCCTGAGCTAGACACAGGGTGCTGATTGGTGTGTTTACAAATCTTGAGCTAGATACAGAGTGCCGATTGGTGTATTTACAATTCCTGAGCTAGATATAAAGGTTCTCCAAGGCCCCACCAGACTCAGGAGCCCAGCTGGCTTCACCCAGTGGGTCCCGCACCAGGGCTGCAGGTGGAGCTGCCTGCCAGTCCTGCGCCCTGCGCCCGCACTCCTCAGCCCTTGGGTGATCAATGGGACTGGGCGCCGTGGAGCAGGGGGCGGCGCTCGTTAGGGCCGCACAGGAGCCCACGGAGGCTGGGGAAGGCTCAGGCATGGCGGGCTGCAGGTCCCAAGCCCTGCCCCACGGGAAGGCAGCTAAGGCCCGGCGAGAAATAGAGCGCAGCGCGGTGGGCTGGCACTGCTGGGGGACCCAGTACAGCCTCCGCAGCCGCTGGCCCGCGTGCTAAGCCCCTTATTGCCCGGGGCCGGCGGCTCCGAGTGCGGGGCCGCCAAGGCCACGCCCACCCGGAACGCCGGCCGTCAAGCGCCGCCGCGCGCAGCCCTGGTTCCCGCGCGCGCCTCTCCCTCCACACTCTCTGCAAGCTGAGGGAGCCGGCTCCGGCCTTAGCCAGCCCAGAAAGGGGCTCCCACAGTGCAGCGGTGGGCTGAAGGGCTCCTCAAGTGCCACCAAAGTGGGAGCCCAGGCAGAGGAGGCTCCAAGGAGGGCTGTGAGGACTGCCAGGACGCTGTCACCTCTCACCTTCATCATAATTTTGAATGCTGAGAGACAAAGGAGGTTGTTCGTGAGGCACAGGTGGAGCAGCAGAGTTATCAGGAAACGGTATGTCAAAATTTTCTTGGTTTTCTATTGCTGATGGGCTGTAGCAGTTGTTCCCAAATCTGGCCTACCATGAGACATGGTGGGTGGACCAATACTGATTCCCCAACTAGGGGTAAAACGCTGGAATCAGCATTTTTAAAAAAAATCCCCAAAGTGCTATGATATTCAGTCATATTCGGAAACTATTGGGGGTTCAAACTGTTAAATGATGTTTTGACTTTATGACATGGCACCACAAATCTTTTCAGCCTCACCTCCTTTGCATTGTAACCACCCAACATGCACCTGCACGCACACACACACAAACGTGTGAGGCATGTACATGGATAAGTATGTATCATCACTAGGCTGCTGAATGCTCTTCTGACTGGGCTGTCATCCCAGCAAAAATATCCTTCTCCTCCCCTGCTGTCTACTCTTTCACCTCACACTACCTCACTGCTGCCTTGGTCAAATCTCATTAGTTCTTCAAAGACTAGTTAAGCCGAAGTGGATACATTTGTTTATTAGTTTTTAAACTATTGATATTATTTCCTGCTTTCAAGGTAAATCCTCTTTGTAAATGCTCTGTAAACTTCCTTAACCTAGTTTTACCTTGAGGTATATTTTCAAGACTAAGCCATTCATTCTTACGACATTCCACACTTGTCCTTTCTTGTTTATTATCTCTTATCCCGCTCATTTCCTTGAGATGTTGCAGTGCTGGGGCAGGAGATTTGTTTTTCGTTTCCACAGGGCTATATTTGTATCATTTTGAGATTTAGGATAATATATTAATCATTTGATCTAGGTTAGTAAATTCAAGAAGGCTTTAAAAATTTTTGTTAAAAACACTCTATTTTTTAAAAATGTTGTACTATACTGGCTTATTGACTGGATTTATTTGCTTGAATTTTCCCAACAGCAATTTATCTCAGAATGTTAATAATATTAAATATTTTATAAAAGTGTCACTTATTTTAGGAAAGTACAACTAATATTATTGGTGCTGCTTATGATTTTTGGAAGTAATGCATATCTAATTAAACTGTGTGTGTGTGCATTTGTGTGTGTGTGTGGTTTTGTTATAATGCATTCTAAAGCTGTACTTTTCAAAGGAGAAACAAAAAAACATGTTGGCTTTTTATCGTAATGTGAAATTTCTTATAGTAAGAGTTTTAATGGGAACATTTATTTTATTTGTGCTTGGAAGGTTATGAAATACATTCATAATTCTCTGCTTTTATGAAGAACATGTTAAGAAAGGGAGTCCTTTAACAGTTTTACCCGTAGAAGTGGGAACAGTATGATATCTGGGAAGACAGTAGGACACTTTATTTTATTTTAGGTAACTATTTTTACCTCTGCGAACTATCATTAATGCTCAATTACAAATGAGTCTTCTTTGTTTTGTTTTTCTTCTTGAAGCTTGTCGTTGGATTTCCATTTTTATTTACTATCTTCTTTGGGTGTTTGTACCAATTAATTAATTCTCATCTAGGGAAACCAGTTTCTGCATTGTGGATAGAATTAATCTAAGCTGCCTTTTTTTTTTGAAATACTTATTTACATTGTTTCTTTATTAAAAAATCATTTAGTCAATGTAATTTTCAACAAAATGAGAAGCGAATAAAATATATTTGGGTCAGCTTTGTATACAAGGCAATCTGACACGGTTGGGGACTATTTAACCGTTTATACCACCAAATGTCCTCTTGAGAACTGTGTGGGTTTCCTTTTCCTTTCTTTGTTTTTGGGGAAGTACGGACAGGGATAGAGAGAGTTTATGCTGGTCAGCAAACTCCCACAGGGAAAAACATATAGAAGCTCAAAAAATACAATAAAATATTTTCTGTTTCTCTAGACACTATTTTTAAAGCGGACTTTAGAGAATCATTTCCATGTCCTGATGTTGAGCAAGCCTTCAGTTATAACATTTTTCTGTCAGTTTAACAATGGAAAACTTGAGGCAGGAATATCTCTTTTTCCATTGGTCTCCTCTCTAAACAAAACTATGGTAACATTCATCAATCTATCTGTTAGTTGATTTATCTCAACATCTATTTATCCATCATTTCTTCAACCAAGTGTCAGGAAATGCACACTGATGAAACTGAAGAACTGGGAGAGGACAACAGCAGCAAGCCTGTTCTCTAGACACACAATCCTGGTACTCTGGAAAGTATAGGCTCAGTCTACATGGTTTGGAGAGCTCCATATGTTAAGTTGAATTCTGACATTGAAGTTTAAACTGGGAAAAACAAAGTTGGGACTTAGAACATTGAGGAAATAGGAAATTATCCCAATGGCCTATTTAGTCAGACAGTACATTGAGAAAAATGCTCATCAATAAGTTCTCCAGCACGGTAAGATCTATAATCTTCCACACAACTCCTGATGCAATGGAGCCTCAGCAACCATTTGTATAAGTGGTCAGGGTAAAGTGACTTTCTAATCACAAATATATAAAATGCTTTGAGAACATCTGTAAGATACAGAATGCATACTTAAAGTAAGCTTTTTTGTTTTGTTTTATTTTATTTTTACATTTTTTTTTTTTTTGCTTTTGGTTTTTGTAACTAGCATTTGTTCAAATCACTTTTCATATGGAGATACTAACTTAGTATACCACATCATTTTCTGAAGATTGTTCCATGGTAATGAATTAGTCATTTTCATGTAAGCTGGACTGAAGCCAGTGATTTGGAGTAATAGAAACTTTGTCTCATCAATCTCATGAACCATTTAGTTGCCATTTCAAGAACAATTTTAAGTCTATTTCTAAATGTGTATTCTATTTTTATGTTATGCCAATCAAATATGCTCTCAAAGGAAAGCTGAGTGAATGGCTCAATTATGGCCGTTGATGCCTTTCCCCTCTATTTCAGGACCAGTGCTTCTAAATTACTGTGGGAAAAACTAGGATGTTTCCCATGGGGAAGAATAACGGAAGAGAGAGAGAGAAAAAAAAAGATTTGATACTGTAAATTTGAAGTTCATTATTTTAGCTTTGTTATTCCCTTAATTATAATTATGGAATTATAATATTAATTTGTGATGACTACAATTTTGAGACATTGTATTTGTTTTATTTGTCCATTTAAAAAATCTTTTCTGTCAAAATTAGTATTTTTGCCAAAAACCACACAAAATTAATATTTTTTGTCAAAAAGTACTTTTGCGTAATATACATGTGTAATCCAAAAATATAATACCTTAAGTATTAATATCCAATTCAAACTTTTTTTGGTGCAGGAGTCAAGACATCCTTTAAGTGTAAGTTAAACATGAAATATTTTCCGTATTAGGTGTTTTAAGTTTCCTAGTAGCATAAAAATTTCCCTTTGATAATAATTTTGAGGAAAGAGTGGAAAAATCATATCTGAATAAGAATATTTACTTTTAGTTGTCATCAATATTTGTAATTTGCCATGTATTAACTATCAATAAACAGCAGCTATATCAAATAAGTAAATATCAATATTATCTTTGATAAAAAATACGCTGTAAAGATTGGGAGTAAAAAATAACATGAATGTGTGACCTACACACCATTTTTCTTAATGTCTAGATGTGATACAAATATTACCACTGTTTTATTTATTTGACTGTGAGTGTTTCTGAAGAGGCTGATGTGATTATCTTAAATTAGAAGATGCCTGCTATAACTTGAGATATGTGTTGCTATTCCTTAGCAGAACTTTGGTTTCTATCATTATGTTTTTGGGGTACTTTTTGGCCAAGTTTAATAATTTCAATTACATCCCTGATAACAGTATTCTAATGCAATCACATTCTGTTTTCCGTTCAACTTCTTCAAAATTGTTGTATTTTTATTTTCAATAAGTAAAATTTTTTTTCTAAAAGTATTTTAGTTACATAAATGTCCATAACATGTTCCATACTGACATTTTACTACATTTTTTCGTTATACATCCTATCTGATTTTATCTACTGGCACTTTTCTCTTTTCCCAGATAAGAGATGCCCTTTAGCTCAAAATGTGGCAATTATGTGGGCTAAAATTATTAATTTTTAAACATATGCCTATATAGCTTAATGTGAAATGTGAACAAACTAGAGAAAATCAGTGTGAAATTATCTTTTTATTTATTTAGCACAAATTCCCAAATGTGAAGCATAGCTTTACTTTATATCAAATTATTCTTATGGAAAGACTAGATTCCACTCCTCTAGATTGCCTGGGATTATTTGCTTAGACCATTAAATGTTCATTTGTTATCTGTTAAACACTTAAACCTAAGGATAAACAAATTCTAGATTACCTTTTGAAGGGTTTCAGTTTTCAAATAAAAAATTTACTTCTATGTGTGTAGAAAATGGTCTTTTGTCGCTATATCCTGAAGCTATAAAACGAAAAAAAGTAAGGTTAAATAGAACAAAAAAAGGAACTATGCTACTTCCTGTAATTTATGGTAAATTTCCAAGACTAATACCATAAGTATGGCATAGTTTAACATTTTTTGAATAATTCAGGCCAGGGGTGGTGGGTCACGCCTGTAGTGACAGCACTTTGGGAGGCCGAGGTGGGTAGATCACGAGGTCAAGATATCGAGACCCTCCTGGCTAACATGGTGAAATGTCTGTACCAAAATATAAAAAATAGCTGGGCTTGGTGGTGCACACTTGTAGTCTCAGCTACTCGGGAGGCTGAGGCAGGAGAATGGCGTGAACCCAGGAGGCGGAGGTTGCAGTGAGCCGAGATTGCGCCACCACACTCCAGCCTGGGCAACAGAGCAAGACCCTGTCTCAATAAATAAATAAATAAAATACTTATAATGTCTTTTATAGTGACTAGCATAAGGTACGTTCTCCATAAGAAATGTTAAATAATTAACAAATATTAAAATCCTTTGTAAAGCTTTTGCTTATAAAGTAGGAAATATATATATTGGTATGATTATTTAAAAGTAAAGTATATAGGTAAGATGGGAGGGAAAGAAGGGAAGACAGAAGGAAAAAGAAAATAAAGAAATGAGAGAGGGAGAGGTAGGAAGGGAGACAGAAAGATGGGAGAGGGAGAATGTCAGGAAAGAGATTTGCTTCAGGGATAGTTGTCAGGACTCAGGACAAGTGCTTATAAAATGTGGCTAGGAAGCATTTTTTTTTTTTTTTTTTTTGGCCTGTATGTTTAACTAAATTCCTTCTACAGTCAATTTTGCTCAGGATAAAGGGATGGAAAAACCTTAGTATTAACTTACAAGTAGTGCCACCAAATTGTAAGGTGCCAGTATCAGAAACCTTGTGTTCCACTCTATATTCTCTTTAAAAAATACGACCTCGAGAATTCATTTATTAAAATATTTTGCATACATTACCTCATAGGTGGTCTTGAGTTTGTTTCATTGTGATGAATATAATATCATTGAATTTTAAGATCTTTGAACAATGGCAATATATATTTTTAAAAGGGACAGTGGGTAGTTAAATCAAAATGACTGCTCAGATTTGTAAAGGTAAATAAGAATTGAGCCTCGATTATCATAGATTTAGCTGAAAATAAAAGCGACAGAATCCAACTACCTTCATTAGCTATTGTGTATGATTCTTTGTGAAAGTTATGATATATGATTATTTGTATGAAGCAAAAACATGTTTAATTCAAAACTATCACTCAATCAACAAGGTCATTCTGGTGGTTATTTTTATCACCACAGGCATGGAGCATAGGATTATATTTTCTTCTATGTAATAATAATATGATATAAATATATATATATGAAATGATAAACTATAACAGCAATAAAATTAGCTTTCATAGCATCATCTTCAAGCCAAAATATATCAAAACCTATAAGAAGTTAATTATTATGCAAACTGGGTAATCTTCAGTTATTAAATGATTATTTCCAAATAATCAGATTTAATAATTATTATGAATAAAATTAAACATTCTTTTCTCGTGTATTATGAAGAAATGATAAATGTAAATCTATACTTAACAACTGTCAGAAAAATTTCCCTTGAAAGTGAACAAGTTTTAACCCCAAAAGGACATATTGTTAAAAGATTAATCTGTTTTGTGTCCTTTGGTTTGCTAATAGCTTCCACTTACTAAATATTCTCTGATGAGAAATTACTGCTTTTAACATCCAGTCTCCCATTTGAAAAACTCTACTTTACAGGTATTAGGAGAGATCTAAGTGAAAAATAAGCCCAGCGAATGGCTGTTCAATTAGGGTGTAAAACCTTTTTAAGTGCCATTTCAAAAAGTCAGACTGTGTACTTGATAGAACTTAGAGGAGGTCATGTGCCAAAGAATTACTCATAATGATTTAATTCATTCATTTTATGGATTATAGTTTCTGCTCTTCTGTTGATGCACAATGGATTTATGTGTTTAACTCCCATTAACACTAATAGTGGCTTTGTGCATAAAACAGAAATACATTTAAAAGACATAGTCTCTTTTCCTATTAACCATCTACCCTCTTTTCTTTTTAAAGGAAAAAATTTGAATTTAGATAAAAATTTTAAAATTATATTATAAGGACATTTAAATTATTGACAGTTTACTTAGAGAAATATTTTTATCATTTAAAATCTTCTAAAAATGATTACCTTAAAAATACAGAGGTTTTTTTTATCCATGTGATTATTTGGCATTAGCTTTTCATGTTGTTTATTGAATCATTGCAGGACATTTAACCCTTGAAATTCATAAGTATTCTATTTTCATAGATAACATTAGGTTTAAACCCCTCTCTTTCCCTAGGTTAAACATTTAAAAAATTGTTTTTCATTGTAAGACTCTATTTTGACTATCTTACTTCTTAAGTCTGATGTAGCTCTAGTGTAGAGAACATTTAAAATGGTAGTGGCAATGTGTCCAAATTAACTTCTCTGACAGATGGATTGCAAAGGCAAAATGGACATTTATTTGATGTGATACTTAGGAATTAGCATAAAGACCTGAAGGTGCATTGAGTTTTGTTTCTGGAGATAGTGCATACAACTTATTAGTGTTGTGCAGTTTAAGGTGAGTTACAGTAAGATAATATACAGACTTTATGTGATCTATCTCTCTCTTTTGCAGTAGATGAACATAAAAACTCTAAGTAATAATAATTGGAAGGCAATAAAGTACACTTCTGTAAGTAACCAAATCATGCATTATTCATGCAACAACGTACATACAGTATACATCTATGTAAATATTAATTTATTTGAAAGCTACGAATGATGTTTATTCAAAATAATTTATTAAAAAGACACAACCAAAACATAACTCTTATTGTTCTTTCACTGGAAACCCTCTAATGAATCTCCATGTTATTCAGAGAAAAAGACAATTTTCTTACAATGGCCTATAATGCTTTAATAGAAATATAATGAAAGACACCTGTGGTGGTATATTTTCTAGTAGTCACATTAATACAGGTATAAAGAAACAGATGAACTTATGCTTAATAATGTATTTCATTTAAACCAATCTATCCAATATATGATCGTTTCAATACATAATTGAAAATGAAATTTGTTTCTTACTTATCCTAAATTTTAGTGGGTATTTCACACTGACAGCACCTCTCAATTTGGGTGCAAAATTTTTAGTAGGAATACTTGATTCATATTTATATTCAAAAATTAACAGTTGAGAAAGATTCACATAGCCAAGATGTTTGCACATATATTTTAAAATGTTTCAGTAACTGAATTGACTACCAAGAATAACGTGTATCCACATTATTATTATGACAAAAGTGCTTCAGTTTTAAAATTTAAGTTAATTAATTGTAATGTACAATTAAAAAAATTTCCCCGTTGCGTTAGCCACATTTTGAGGGCACTGTAAGTACATGTGACTACCATATTGCACAGTGCAGCTGTTATTTACCAGAGCTCCGGTTACCACTTTCACCTCATTTTCTACTACTCCTTCCCACTTCTCTCCAGCCACATTAACTGTCTTACTCTGCCTTAAACCCTCCACATACTCTCCTGCCTTAGAGCCTTTGTACTGTCTGTTTCCTTTGCCTGTGATGCTGTTCGTCCCAACTTTGGCATTGCGAACTCCCACAACTCCTTCAAATCTTCACTAAAATCTCAACTTCTCAGTGGTGCTTACCCTGACTCATTATTGAGAAAATCACTCTCCCACTTCACCTCTACCTTTATCCTGCTCTTATCTTTTTCTCCCTGAAAATCTTATGTCTTGCCAATATAATAAATGATACTCTCTCTCTCTCTTATGTTGTTTATTTTCTTCCTTGATTAGAATAAATACGAAGATGCGACAACTTTTTATCACTTTATTTCACTGACATATACCAAGCAGTTAGAATAGTTCCTGGCACATAATTTGTGTTCAATATGTTTCTGTTGAATTAATAATTAAATAGCTTCCTACAGTTTGCATTTGCAGCCTGAGGTAGCAACCTGGAGGGCAGAAAATGGGCCTTATAGAAGAGGAATTATTTCATGATAATTCTGTTTAAATCAGCCAGCTATCTCCCTCACTAAATGACTGTGGGGAAAAGAAAAAGTGTCAGCATTGGAGAGGGAGACAGGGAACCTAATTTTGGTTCTCAGGTATATCACTAATAACCTCACATTTCCAGGATAGAGATTTTTCTCCTCTATATTATGAGAAAAATGGAATAAGTATCAACTTTCCTTCCATTTTTAAAAATCCTACTCAGAGGTATTCCGCTCAAAAAAAAAAAATCCAGAAAAATTTGAATAAACCAATTCACTAGGAGAAAAATGCAATTTAGCATAGCTCAGTAAGCAACCTGATGCTGTACATATTTGCGAGGTTTTGCACTCTAAGAACACTGTAAAAGCAGAGCCCATAAAGGGGGAAAAATGAACGAATAATTGAGAAGAAATTGTCATAGCCAATATTTGAGACAACAAATACAGAACTTATGATGGTGAGAGCTTTACTGAGGGACATGTGCCTCTCAAAACATTAAAATGTACCTAATTTAGTGATCAGGCCCAAGCAGTTTTTTTTTTTAATATCATAAGGTCTCATAAAACATAATTTGAACCAATAGAAGTTTAGCAAAGCCTTGAAATGATATAACTTGCTACCTTTAGATTTTCTTCTATAAATAATTGAGGTCTGTATGACATGGAAGTTGTGAAAATAAATGACTACCCTCAATTAGGAAGTTTTCATTCAAGAGGGGAATATTTAAAATGGTAAAATAAGGCAGAAAGTGGAAATTTCTTTACAAAATGTACACATTTCTAGAGGATTCCAGAGATAGGAAAGATTATTCATTGCCAGAAAATGTAAAGAAAAACTATTGGAGGGGTATCGTCAACTATTTTAACTTGTTTGTGGGTTACATTTACTTAATATTCCCAGTTTGTTTGTTCTTATTGTTGTTTTACTATCTCCGTTATTTGGTAGTAAATACAAGCATGTGTAAAATTTTAGGAGTCAGAAACTAGACCTGATTTCTGATCAGGGATTTAAATCCATGTTGCAAGTGAATCTCACAAAAAGTAATATTTATTTCTCTGGGGCAAAATGTCACATTAGAGCATAATAAGCGATAGTGAGCAATTTTAATTCTCCTAAAATGCAACACAACTATTGAATTAAAATTTATTAAATTCTTGAGAGTTTATTACACGCCAGCAATAACTTTTTCATATACTCCATTAGATAACAACACTGAGTCATTTCAAATGTAGTTACATTAAAAGGCATGTTGGAATGTACTTTAATTACCATGATAATAGTGACAGTGCTTACCAGGAAAAGAAAAGCATATTGTTCAATTAGTGCTCAAATAAAAACAACTGTATATCTTTTAGAAGAAAATGTTCCAGATTCCCCAACTTCAAAAAAAAAAAAAAAAGGTAGTTACCATGTGCCAACTACTTTTTTGATGTTCTCCATGCATTACCTCATTTAATCTTCACATAATTATGCTCCCTGCATAACTAAAGAGAAAAGGCGTTAACAAGTTAAATAACTTGTTCACATTAGTGATGCAGCCAGGATTTTAACATCAGAAATGTGATTCCAGCCACTGAGCTACTAACCACCAAACTATAAAGAAGAAATTGTGTGTGTGTATGTGTGTCGTGTGTGTGGTTTTTCTGAGACGGAGTCTCTGTCACCCAGGCTGGAGTGAGGGCAGTGGCGTGATATCAGCTCACGGTAACCTCCGCCTCCAGAATTCAAGCCACTCTCCTGCCTCAGCCTCCCGAGTAGCTGGGATTACAGGTGTGTGCCACCACACCCTGCTAATTTTTGTGTGTTTTAGTGAGACTGGTTTCGCCATGTTGGCCAGGCTGGTCTTGAACTCTTGACCTCAGGTGATCTGCCTGCTTTGGCCTCCCGAAATTCTGGGATTACAGGCATGAGCCACCACACACGGCCATATTGTTGATAAAATTATTATCTACTTCCAAAGATACTTTTTGGCTGGGCATGGTGGCTCACACCTTTAATTCCAGCACTTTGAGAGCTCAAGGTGTAAGAATCACCTGAAGTCAGGAGTCCGAGACCAGCCTGGCCAACATGGTTAAACTCCATCTCTACTAAAAATACAAAAATTACAAGGGTGTGGTGGCAGGCACCTGCAACCCCAACTACTCTGGAGGCTGAGGCAGGAGAATTGCTTGAACCCTGGAGGTGGAGGTTGCAGTGAGCCAAGATTGTGCCACTGGACTCCAGCCTGGGCACCTGAGAGTGACTCCGTCTCAAAATAATAATAATAATAATAATAATAATTTTGCCAGCAATTTTATAATACATTGTATATGTTTGACTGAGAATGCCTTAATCCAAACAACTTGGGAAAGCAAATCTAAGACTTTTAATATTGCTTCTGTCTAGGGAAGCTAGAGAACATCTCAGAATCATTAATAGATCAAAGTGCTCTTTACCTGGAAGTTATGTATTGTATACGGTCAAGGCCAAAAGCAATTAAAGATTATTGCCCTGTGTTTAGTGAATACTAGTTGAGGTTTGTTTGCAATGTTGCTACATTATAAAACATTTTATTATAGTGGAAACTTTTTTATTGGAAAGGGTGACTAAAGCTGTAATAATAAATGATACTTATGAGGCAATGCTTTTTTTTCTTACTGTCATAAGTTATCTTTACAGAACAATATTGTATCCAGATATTTCTCTTTTTTAATATAGCCCTACCGTAACTGTTAATGTTGAGATATTAAGTTGCTTAGTGTTTGTAATTTTGTATGTGCACTGTTGCCCTGAAAACCATGGGTTATTCATTGTAGGATGCTAACTCTATTCTTGGAAACCCAAACTATAACATCTCCACTGATTTATTTAATAAGTATATATTAAATAGTTATTATTTCTTTTGAAATGCACCCCTAGATCTCTAATATAAAATGATGTAACAATTTCTTATTAACTACATGTTTTTACATTAAACATCTTAAAATGCATTCTCCAAATAAAAGTAAATGAGACTATATATTTAATTCAATTTTGACATAAAACTGTATAAAGAAAAGTTTGTCAATTGCTATGCTGTGGTTTTGTTAATAAAAACAAATTATTATCTAATGAAAGTTAATAGTAAGCCAAATTACATATGAAATATCATTCGTTAGTAAAGCACAATTAAGCTATTTGATATTACATGACTTGTTTCTTACTATTGTGTAGGATTAAAATTTTGTCTTCATGTTTGTTTGGTGCACACAAACTCTGCCAAGCAAAATAAATTAAAATAACCTTTATAACTTTTTGCTCCATTGAAAGTTTTCAATGTTTAGTTTTTAAATGCAGGCTTATGTTCATTAAATTATACGTGGAATGTATATGGAAATATGGCTCAAAATAATGGTGCCAGTGATTTTACTGGGAAAAAGTCATTTAATAAGGAATAAATGGCTGGTAACTAAACTCTTAAGAATTTTTACATTTTTGTATCACTGCCTTTCTTTAAATGATCCTATTTTTAAAATTTGTCTTGCAGAAAGAGAAAGACAAGAAAATTCATATCTAGTGATCAATAACATGTCCTTTGTGCTCCTGGACATCTCAGAAAACAAATCATATTGAAGTACATGGTATTAATATAAATAAACTGTTCCTGCTACAGCTAGAAGGTTGTGATTTTGATTTAGGATCAGCCACCAGATTTTCAGAGCTAAGAACAAAGCAAATATATTTAATTTTGGATTAACATAGCATCTTGTGGAATATATTTGTATATGGTTATATATAAAGCCAGGGTAAAGACTCTTTTGTAGCATTACATCATCAATGTAAAGTTTTACAAAAATCATTGAAATAAAGACATTCATATGCAGATATCTTATCTGCACAAAGCCCAGAAACTGTCTTCCAATTTTACATTCATAACTTTCATTCACAAGATCATAGTGAATAGATGTTCTCTGAAATGCCCCATTATTTCTTTCTTTTTTTTTTTCTTAAAATGAGCCTTTTGCAATCTATTAGGGTGAAATATAGCTGGTATCCCCATTGAACATGTTCCAGTATATGCAGGTCATAACCTTATGCTATTTGTAACCTTATGTTTTTCTTTAATGTCACAAGAATTTCTTTCATGTCACTCTTGCCATAGCACTTTATAATAAAGTTTAGGTAGTCTGCACTTCCAGGGTGTCTCATATAATACAGAAATGCTAACAGTGTATATTAGCATTATTACTGTTATAACCACCTTATAAAAAAAGAGACTATTATAAGTGATCTCATTTTACTGCAATATATTTTTATTTAGTGGTTATATTGTTTTGCCAATACTGAGAAAATAAAGTAAATGCAAATGGGCTTAGTTTAAATTAGATTTTTAGGTATAAATTAATTTATATTATCTAAAAGAAAAAATTACATTCTAAGTGATAATCTTTTTGCAAACCTAGCTATTTCCATGAAATAGCAGAAATTTAAACATATAAAACATTCATAATGTAATAATTGAATAAAATTAAGCAATGCCAATACGCATATTATACTATTTTATTTATAACAGTTATTCACATGGGAAGTATGAGATATTTTATCAGTTGTCTTTCCTGGATATAGGTACATCTTGTATTTACATGAACTTTTGTACATGAACTTATAAAATGCATGTGGGCTCATAGGTATAATCTATATTGACCAAGGGAATGTGCGTTCATTCCCTTAGTTGTAGAATGATTGCCTAATATTTATGAAACTATATTATCTATTTTTCATAGGGTTATTAACAAGAAATACTTTAAATATTGATGTTCACAATGAGAAATAAAGCAACACACATAAAGTGGAAAGAGAAGCATAGTGTTAGGAGTATTTAACCATGCTGGTATAAGAAAATCATATAATAATAAGACAATGCTGAATGCAACACAGTCATTATACTTTAGGCACGTAATTTCAATTTCTGTAGTTTTCTCTCCACACTTGATTGATATAATAAATACAAAAATAAAATTACATAGCAATAGCTTGAAGAATAATAGTAAGACCACAATATGTAATTAAAATATCTTTAAATTTTATGTACATTTGTTATATTAAGACTTACTTTTCCAAATAATATCCCTTTAGATAATGCATAAACCATGAACTCAAAATAAACATCATCACTAAAATAGAAGCGTTTTGGACTGTGAACTTGAGAAGGAAGGATGATGAAGGATGTACTATCACATTTCCACTCTTTGATACACTATTGGAAACCAAAAAATGAAAAAGGAAAACGCAAAATAAACTTTAGAGGTAATAGTAAGTATTGAAGTGTCAAGAAAAAAACTTCTTAAATATCTCAGACAAATACCATAATACTATTTTTGAGAAATCTCAGAAGGGATTTTAAATTTCTGAAAATGGGATATGAAATCAGGTATATCAATTAACTTAAATGATGTACTTCTTTATACCTTGGTCGGTTCTGTAGTTGATCAGACCAATCCTTACAACATTACATATAGAAAGGAAGTTGGCTACCTTTAGAAATCTCATTACATGCCTCTTAACTCCTATTTTATGAGTATTTCACTGTATAGTCACTTTAGCAGACCATGGATTCATGCTTGGTCAAAAACATAGAAAATACATATCCTTTTTGTTTAGTCGATATGTCAGGATGATTTAAATGCTGAAAAAAAGGAGTAGGCATTCAACAAAAGCTGAATATCTCAGTCCAGATACTTTCAAGCATATTCCTTCAATTGTCATAGACATCAGATATATTATACATCATATAATCAGAGACATTAGCAACATTAAGTTCAGAATTATCAGTAGGAATACCAAAATAATAATCTTAATCTAATATTACCTCAGGTTCCTTTCTCAATGGATATAATATAAATATTTTGAAATATCAAAAATCTTCATTCGAGCTCTCTCTTTATGCTTATGGCATATAAAAAGAGAATTTTTATCACATAGTTGGGATTAAGTAATTCTCAGATGACTTTTGATTTGTTCACTTAAATTTGAGTAAACCTATCCTTGTATTATTCCTCTAGGTCCAGATGTTTTTAGTCCTATATTATTTTTTTCAAGTAGTTTAAATTATTATAAAACAATTAAAAATATTTTGAAATAACATTTATGTTTCTAAAAATTACACTACACATTCACCTTCTTATACTAAAACTAATTATTAGAATACAATCCAGGACTGTACATTACATATACAGGTCTGGGAAATTAGAAATATTTCCAAAATAATGAGGAAATATTGAAAATTTCTGAGCTTAGGGAATCTGAGTCAGTACCTGCAATTTATTTTACATGTGAAATCAGTAACTATCACTATAATTCCAGTAATCCCAAATTCATTGAATTTTTGCTTTCTTTCATCATAAAAATTACAATTCAATATATATTGTGTAATAAGTGAAAATATTCATAATGTTGATCAGATTCCATTTTATCTTAAGTTTATGTTATAGTCAGTCATTGATGTTCCTGTTAAGTTGGTGTCTGTTTCATCAGACAAATACGCATTGAAATCAGACAAACATTTACCCACTGTGTGACCATGGGCCATTTTCAGAATTTCCCAGAGATTAGCTTCTATCAAAAACTACAATGAGTTACCTCATGTAAAACTGCTCAGAGTGCATATGACTTGGTAGAAACATAACACGAAGCAGCGTCCTCCATTCTGATGACTTCATTTTGAATATCTGAAATATTTGAAAACACTCCTTGTTTATACCAAGTATAAGATTCATAAAATTTGGCCTGGTTATTTCAAAAAAAAATACACGATTTTTTCTACACTTTGTGGGTAACAATTTCTTTTATTTTCTAGATAGAACAAACGGGATTGTAAAGTGAGTAACAGGTTTAATCTTCCAGGTTTAATCATTGCAGTGATTCCCTGTGAGTTTGGAAAGATAGGTTATGTCCCATAGGGTGAAGGGCAGCCTGCTTCTGGCCATCTTCCAATTCCTCAGCTCTGTCTAATAGGTCCACTCCAGGGCATCGAGGAAAAGGCGGGCGTTTCTCCTCTCTGCCTGTAAAGCTGACACGTGGGGTATTACAAAAGGGCAAACACCATTGTCTGTAATGCATATCTGTCTTGGTGTAAAGAAGGAATGTTTTCAAGTATTTCAGAAAATAAGACAAAGGTACATAGCCGAAAATAATTCAGTTCCCATATATCATTGCTAAGTGTTTGTTTCTTGATGCAGAACAGTTGTGAAAGGTTTGTGAGAACTAATATCAAAAAAGCTTTCATAAATATCACCTCATTTTCCTTCACAAACCATTCTATTTTATTTGGGGCATATATATTATCCACACTTAATAGAGGAGGAAATGAGAAATAGAAAAGTTGTATTATTAGCTCACGTTTGCTCAATTAGTAAATGACGAATTCAGATCACAAGTGTCTCTTCTGTCATCTGGCAGATATTTGCCTTATATTTGTATATACATCGAAACTAGGATACTGTCCTGAAAATCCAAGGCAGCAAAGAAGCATTGTAAGGTAGGAATAGAAAACAATAGTTATATCCAATAAATTAATATGTACTTTGCTTGGGACCTTATTACATATTATGTCTTACATTTTTGCAAAGTATATTTAACTGCACGTATACTTTACAAAGAGTTTGAAAGATTCTTGTTTGTACTACAATGCACAGGGCATATTATTTTGCAATACATGGACATAATACGACTCTTGATGAAGGACAAAGTTATTTCACAGTTCTAAAGGCCATGCTCTTTCTTTAGAACAGTGACTACAGATTGAAAAATGCAAAGCCCTTTGCTCTTCGTAGTTATTTTTCCTCTCAGTTAATGGCATAAATCGCTGAACTTTTCTGAAACTGAATACATTTCTTGACCTGTGACATAGAAGTGACTTGATAACTAGGTGCCGGGATGCTTGAATACATAACAATGAAGGTATTCTTGCAGTTGCCTAGAATTTAGGGCACATGGTTAGGGGTCTTATTGCAAGGGTGCAGTGGGATGATTTTTCAGTAAAAGCCAGAACAAGGAGCCATCATATTACAAGTAGTCTGAAAAACATAATCTAAAAGAACAAAGGCATATTTGATGATGGGGAAGTGTGTAGCAATGTTGGCAGCAAACACAAAGCTTCTCCATCCCTTCCTAAAACACACACTAGCTGTTTAGCGAAATCCAACTGAGTGCATATGTCCTGAAGAAGTTTAAAAAAAAATAACAATGTTGAGGCAAAAAATTTCCAAGTTGTAGTTTTCATGTTTAAAATATCATTTTACAACTTCAAGAATGCTGTATTTGGTTGATTTTAGCCATCTGTGTGTTTCCATATCATATGTATATTGTGTATATGTGTACTATACTATATACATATGTATATGTGTATTATATACACATGTTATGGAAACACATCATACATATATCGTGTCTGTCCTCTAAATAAGAAAGCTTATTTTTCAGATGCCTGGGCTGTAAGTGTCAACTGTTAATCTTGATAAGGTCAGAAAGGGGTAAAATTAAAATGGTGAAAATGGTGTTGCCCAAACAATGAAAAAGGGAAGCTCTATCCTGCACTTTTCTCTCTGCCTTCAGGGAAATTCTGATTCAATTTCAATCAATTCAATTCTTCAATAACATGAAGAATGAATTTATTCCATGTAACAAACTTTACCTTTCCTTCTGCTTCCTTTCTCACCTAAACTTTGGTAAAGATTATGCGTACCGTTCTTTTGAAATGCTGTCTTCATCTTTCACATACATGATCTTGCATATAAAGAGATCACAGCCTTAGGAGAGACAGCTCTTAATGAAGTGCTGTCAATGAAGTTGACAATGAACCTTAATGAAGATCCAATTAAAGATGTTCTACTCCAGAATACCCTATTGGTTGTCTTACGGTATGTGGTTTTGGGGGAACTCAAAGCCACAATAATAAAATAATTAAAATGTTTTTCTCTAACTCTAGAAAATATTTTTAAAATCTCCTTGATCATTTTTTTCTTTTGTCTTTATTTATTGACCCTAACCGTTGTGGCTGAATTATGGAGCAAGCAAAATAGAGGCATGTAAATACAAACTGCCACAGATTTATATTATAAAGAGTCACAACATGTATTCTATAGAAACAGAAAACAGTGTTAGCATTGAATTTAAGTTCTTATAGAAAGAAATAGTCCATTAAAAATAAGCCTATAATGATCGATTGCATTTCTACCCACCATAAATACTTTTACTGATAATACTGACTTAGCCATTAGCATGCAATGAAGTACCCAATTATTATATGCCCTGCTGTTTTCAACTCTTGCATTGTCAGTTCTCAGTTGTGAAATAAGCTGCATGATGTGAAAGGCATTGCTCCTTCTGCCACTGGTCTGCTGAGTTGATATGCTTTCTGACTTCCTTAGGCTTTTCTGTAGTTGTAAGTCAATGCTAATAGCATGATCCATGCTTTTGGTTTTAAACCATTTACACTGCAAAATAATTCTTTGAAGTATTTCTTTGTGTATACCAGGGTTTCTTTCTATTTTCCCCTTAGAGTTTCTGAAATGCTTAAGCTAAAATGTGCCTTTAGCCAAAATAAATATTCATTTTGTTTTTTAGAATAGTAAAACACTTCAAAACATGAAATGCCACCTGCTTTTAGGGTCTTTCAGATCCAATTATCACCTTGAACAGTTGGTTGAGAAAAGAGCAAAATAACTTCAGTATAGGAATGTAGTAAACCAGTGTTCTCCAATATAGAGTAGCCACTAGCCACATGAGTGATACTGCTTTGGCTAATCCAAATTGAGATTGTGAAGACTTAATAGGAAACAAAGAATGTAAAATATCTCATTCATAACTCTTACACTGATTACATGGTGGAATGATAATATTTTCATAAGCTGGGTTAAATAAAATACATTACTTAAAGTAAATTCACCTGTTTCTTTTTAATGTTTAGAATATGGCTACTAAAAAAATTAAAATTATATATGTGACTAGCATTTATGGCTTAAATTCTATTTTATTAGATAGCTTTGTTTCAATGAATGGATTAATCAATAATGTATTTTAGGTATAACTTTCAATATTAGTTTGCTCTTGATTTTTTCTTTTTTTAGTATAATTCTGTTTATTTTATAGCTTCTTAATGATAGGAGACCCTTGAAATTATTTTCAGCTTTTTAAGCAAGTATTTTTAGGTTATTAAGTTTAATTGATAGAAATTGTATATAGTTATGTTAGACAGCATAATGTTTTGATATATGTTTACCTCGTGAAATTACATCAAGCTAAGTAATATATTCATCACCTCACATACTGATTTTTTTTTTGTGGTGAGTATATTTAAATTCTACTCTGTTGGCAATTTCCAGGTATGAATTATACCATCAACTGTAGTCACCAAGCTGTATAATAGATTTCCAGAACTTTTTCAGCCTAACTGAAACTTTGTAACCTTTTACTAACATCTTCCCAATTACTTCTATCTCCTAGCTCCTGGTAACCTCTATTCTGCTTTCTGCTTTCTTCTTCTGTGAGTTGGACTGTTTCAGATTCCACATGTAAGTGAGATCAGGCAGTATTTGTCATTCAGTGCCAGCTTGTTTCACTTAGCATAACATCCTCTAGGTTCATAGTTGTTGTTGCAAAGGACAGTAATTTTTTCTTTTTTAAAGGCTCAATACTATTCAATTATATATATGTATATGTATTACATATAAATATGTATGTATGTGTGTTCGTGTACACACCACATTTTCTTTATTCATTCATCATTGATGGACATTTCAGTCGATCCCTGTTGGTTTATTCTTAAGTTATTTTAAAGACTTTTGGGGGAATAATTACTACTAGAAAAGAAGAAATGCTACTTTGCTGCATATCACTTCTTAGTTACTTTTTCTTTACAAGTCTCTATTTCTTTTCCCCCAGTAATCATTTCATCCTGCCTTTTACTTTCAAGAATTCTTCATATCCATGTGTCATCGTCTTTAAACACAAACTACACAAAGCAAAGGCAATGTATGTAAAAAGTTGACCCCATCCATGTTAAATGAACCATCAATTAATTCCCCAAACTATATCATTCTAATTGTCTCTTATGCCTTGCTTTTTTTTTCCGGTATGCCTATGAGCAGCACATTTGAATCACCTGGGAGTATTTAAAGTACAATTTTTCATGGGTAGGGCATCAGGGTGAGCACAGTGATTGGAAACAATAGTTAAAACTGCACATCATCATAATGGGAATAGTCTAGACTTGGATTTCATTTTTTGAAAAATTACAAAGATGTTTAGGACAAAAACTTTTTTATTTCCACATAGAATATTTAAGAAGGCTCTGCTGTCTATAATCAGATTTTAGTGGAAGTTTTAAAGTAAGAAAAATACGAACACATTACTAAATAGGAAAAAATATTAAGATGTGATACTAAGATACTGCTATTAAAAATTCTCAAGAATAGACCTTCTATCTCAGTAGTGGCTCATACAGAAATAAGAGTACATTAAATTTGTTATGTATATTATTTTTTCCAGTAGGGAAAATGTACTGTTTATTTCAATACAGACTTTAGTCAGAAACCTAAAAGAAAGCCAACAAATATGCTCATAGAATGGATTCCATGCCTCTCCCTGTCTCCCACTTCAGTCTTTCCACAACTGGGAAAGAGGACTAGGCATTTGCTATCTAGTGTAGTATACTAGATGGTGTTTATTTTTAAAGAAAATACACATTTAGATCTTCTAATGAAATATCAAAACATACAAGAAAAAACTTTTTTTTTTTTTTGAGATGGAGTCTTGCTTTGTTGCCCAGGCTGGAGTGCGGTGGTGTGATCTTGGCTCACGGCAGCCTCCACATCTCGGGTTCAAGTGATTATCCTGCCTCAGCCTCCAAGTAGCTTGGATTACAGGTGTGCACCACCATGCCTGGATAATTTTTGTATTTTTAGTAGAGACGGTTTCACCATGTTGGCCCAGGCAGGTCTGGAACTTCTGAGCTTAAATGATCTGTCCACCTCGGCCTCCCAAAGTGCTGGGATTACAGGTGTGAGCCACTGCATCCATCCAGAATAAGCTTTGTTAACAGCGTTTTATTTATCACAGCATGTCCAAGGTCAGATATTTATTAGCACTTTATATATGGTGTAGCCATCTGCTTTCATAGCAATATTTTGTCTGTATTTGAGGACACTGTAAATGTTTGTACAGTTTTCTGAGAATCACAGGAGTGCAAAATGTTGGGAACCAGGAAATGGATGATACTTCAGTTAAAGAAAAAAGAAGAGTTTTGTGGCTTGTACACTTAAAACATAAAGATAAAATTGGAATTCTAGAGCAGTTTCTTGAGGGAAGCAGCAGAAAGGTCAAAAACTTCTGATGACAGCAGAAAAAGGTAATCCCTTTTGTAAGATCTAAAAGATGATCCTTGCATCCGTGAATCTCGGTTAACAGAAAGGTCAGTGAGTAGTTTACTGACTGTCTCAAGGGTTTTAGCTACATAATGCCAGGCACCCACATGTTCCTGGATATTTATAGAATGAGTATAGGATACAAACAATTGTCTGATTAATTTTAGATTCTTTATCTTTTCCTCTGGATATATTTGGCATCATGTAAACAATATTACGTAACAGACATAAGTTATTCTGCTCGTGTGTTTGCAAGCACATAAAATTATTCCTCTTCAAATTAAAAATGTTCAGTGAGCTTTATACATTTTACTTATTAATCTTCCGGGATTACCCTTCCATATAAATTATGGAGTTGTAATGGTCATTTATTTTTGCCCAAATTCAGTTTATTTTGGATTTTTACTACAAAGAAGGCTTTTGAGAAATAAAGCAAAATACAAGGGTAATGTTCATCTTCAACATGTTACTCTTATTCATAGCTAATTAATTTGTAATATACTTTTGATGAATGAGCTTTATATCTATTATGGTACTTGAAAGTTTGCCCATATTTTTGTGACAATTTATTGAATGCACACATTGATAATAAAACTATTCATCATTTTTAAAGTGAAAATTCTATGTGTCTGTATAACATTACCTCCTTATATATTCTTACACATCCTAAAGAAAGTCCAACCACAAATAACTGCTAAGTGCCCCAGTTTTTTCCCAAAGTTTCCTTACCAGTTTTGACATATTTCTGCTACAGCACTTATTCTATTATTTTATTTACTGTTAATGCCTGTTTGACTGCAGAAACAGTGTCTCATTCCTGTTTACATCTTCACTGCACACCATGGTGTTCAGTAAATATTTGTTTGTTCAAGGATGATTATTTCATAATAAAACAGAAGCCTGAGGACTGAATAGATGAAACAGAATTTTCTGTCTAATCCTGAGTGAAGGCCTTGCTTCCTAGTATTCCATTCTGACAGCTTTGTCTATAGATTCTATATACTTTTTTGATTTGATTAATTCTGCTTGCTAGCCCAAGCACTGAATTCATATTGGTTCTCGCCGCTTCCCTTATACAAAAAGTAATGGCTCAAGTCCTAAAACCAGCTGGGGCACATGTATCTCAGGAATTGAACACTTTTGGAAACATTTTATAGTACAATCCTTTAGAACACCAACTGTACAAATTTCAAAACTCTCTGTAAATATCCATTGCATTTTGGTGTGATAAACTGTTAAACATAGTATTTGTAATAAGCAAAATTTGAAAGTATGCAACTCTTTTAAAACCCTGAAGAAACTACCTTTTGGGGCACTATTAATGAAGTTTGTCTGAAACCACCTTTTATTTTTCTGGCACATAAAGTAATATCCTCAGAATCAAGAGAGTAAGAGCAGAATAACTGGTTCTAATTAGGTAGTAGGCCTCTGAAAACAACTGCAAGCAGGTCTTTATTTGGATCAAATAAGCAGAAATAGAAAAAAAATAAAGAGTTTTGAGATTATAGCTAAGGTTCACATTGTCATAATCAAATTACCTTAGGAAGACCTATTATGAATTATTTAACAAAACTAAGACACACTGATTTGACATAAAATTGTCTTTAGAAAGATATTATTTCATTACACTACTTTTATTTGTCTATTAAGATATATAAATGACATAATAATTATCTCCATTGATAATTTCATTATTAAGAAGTATTTACATTGGTACTCTCAGCTGACCTTAAATGTGTACTTTCATAGCATTTTAATCCCAGAGTCATCGTTATCAGATGTATTTAGTAGGCACGGGAGGTATGTAAGACACCTAGGGGAATCACGTGATGACATGGGAATTTGTTGTTGACTTTAAACGGTAATTCATGATCTGGAGCTCTAGACAATCTGAAACAGTCTTAAAGCTGAATAAATTTTCCTATAATTATATTAAATAATTATTAAATGAAAATTTATTCAGCAGTATTTAGAGTCTTCTACCTAATGTGATCTATTAATCTTGTGGTGGTTTTCTCTATTCTGAAGAAATCTGACAATGCAGGGTTTTGGAATTTGAAAATGTGGTTAGTTCTTCAAGCATTTTTTATTTAAAAAAAAATAGCTTCAGAAAATGTTGGCATTAAATTCACTTCTCCAGAAATTCAAGACCAGTCTTGATTCCCTGAAAAATTGCCCCATTTTTCTGTCTTGAATATTTTGCAACAGAACTACAATGAAGTAATTTGAGTATTTTAAACTTGATACAATGCCTCATTCCCCACATCCAAGTCATTTAAATTCTTTCCTCAGTGCCTGTTTTCCACCAGATTGTGTCCAAGTTTAGCATTTTAGTCCAAAAGCTCAGTATCAACTGAACTTTTGACTCACATAAATGATTTTCAATAAATGTAATTAAATTTATATTAGAGGATTAGACCTGGTCAGAGAGATTTCCATTTCAATTATTAGAAAATAATATTTCAGGTCTAAGGATTGAAAAGTATTTCCAACCTTTAACTGGAGCATTTTTTGTCTTAATTAGAGTACATCTATTCACTTTTAGGCTTCCAGACTTTCTGTACAAAAAACAAGCTTTGGGTTTGAATTTTTAATCCCCCCCCAAAAAAAAACAGAGTAAAATAGGACAGCATGAGTTGTTCTTGCCCACAGTTCTTTTCTATTTGTACTGTGTTTATCTTCATATACTGGAAAATGTTCTTTTTCTACATTGAGATGTTGATGTGCCAAACAAATTGAATTTCTCTTTCCTACCACATTTCTATTGACGGGGACTGAAAGTTTCTCTGGATTTCCTTGTTGCTGTTGTTTGTGCTATGAAATTATTCAGCATTTCTAGATGTTACCATTTTAACCTTCTTTTAGTTAATCTCAATTTTTTTTCCAGACATAATATTGAAATTATGTTTAAATGGAATCAGAAGAAATTTACATCAAGTACATTTATATACAAAATAGATGGCGTATTTTGAACATATGAGTTTATATAAAAGTTGTAATTTACTTGATTTGAAAACTTTCTCAGTTTTACTTTTTATTCTGCCAAATAATCTATATTGATACTAAAAATAGTTACAGTGGATATGTTCATTTTATGTGGGCAAATGGGAGATGCCTACATTATGTTAGTATGTTTTTCTTACCTGTTTCTCAATTTAGTTACATGTGTACTATCTAATGTTATGATTGCAGGTAAGTGTTGACATTGACAATGACCACTTACAGAAGCAAGTTCATAGAAAAACACGTTTCTGTGTCTTGTTTTCATTTTTGCTTTATTAGTAATTTTTAAGGTCGTAAATGAATAGATTTTTCTATGCACTAATAATAATAACAGAATAGATACAAAATATTTTTTTCTTAGCCAATGAGCACATTCGATTTGTCTAACATCTGCCTTCAACCCTAGCAATTTCTGTGCTCTCCAACCAAAGAACTGTTAACATTTGATCTGAGAGTGCTCTAGACCAGGGCTGTGGACTTACCGTTCAGTGGCCTGTCAGGAACTGGCTGCACATAGGAGGTGAGTGGCGGGCCAGTGAGCATTACCGCCTGAGCTCCACCTGCTGTAAGATTAGCAGCGGCATTAGATTCTCATAGAAGGGCAAACCCTATTGTCAACTGCACATGTGAGGGCTCTAGGTTGTCCACTCCTTAGAAGAATCTCACTAATGCCTGATGATCTGAGGTGGAACACTTTCATCCCCAAACGATCCTCACCCAACCCCATTCCATCTGTGGAAAAATTATCTTCCACGAAACTGGTTCGTGGTGTCAAAAAGGTTGGGGACCACCGCTCTAGACTTATAGCATGGTGGGGCCAGTATTTCTCAAATATAAATGAACATCACTAGCAGCCAGTTAACCTAGGGTTCTTGATAAAATGCAGATTGCAAGGATACAATACAGACCTAATAAAACCGTTAAATCTATTGGCTATTCTTACACATATTAAGCTTTAAAACATCAGTTTACAGCTGTTAGTGGTTGAGAGGTAGCATTTGTTACTGGGGAAATACTGGGACATGAAAAATAGTCGAAATTTCAATGACTTGAAAAGTGAGAATGGCACTATGAATATTTAAGGACAAACATCCTGCGTATACAAATCTGGAAGGATCTTCAATAGCAGCTAAATGACCTAATTATGCATAATCTGTAAAGAAACCCTATAGCTTTATAGCAAACATAGCTGTAGTTTGGATTACCTCTTATGCATAAAACAAAAATATGTTTTACTATATATTAAACATACAAAGTATAATACTTCTAATTCATAGGTAAGATATCATGTAGAATATATTTCAAAAATGAAGCACTATTATGAAGATAAAAATAGTTTTCTATAATCTGAAGATACTGAAAATAAAATAGAATTTTAAATTCTATACACTTTTAAACTATCAACTCTAAATTGCTTTTGTATGTGTATACTGAAAATAAACTTATTAAAACTGAGCTGAACTAAGTTTCTTAAATATTTAGAAAACAATTTTAGATTTAAATTGAGAAATATCTGCTGAAAACTTAAAAATCAAACTATTTGTTTCAGAAGTGTACGATAAACAATTGAAAATTGTTCAAATATACAATTTGAAAAGTCCCCTCTCAGTATGTCTCTGTCTAGTAGAAAGCATAGTAACCCATTTCTAAAATTTTTAGCTGATAAAATATGGTTATAGTGCTTCCTGCAGCCACTGAGTTACATATAATAAGTATGAGAAAACATTTAAACATCAAATTCCAATAATTAATGTGTCACTTCATTCTAGAAAAGTTGTAGCAATTGAATAAATGGTTGCATATGTAACTAGATATTCAAACTCTGGCCTGATTTTAATTAAATTTAGCACTTCAACATTTAAAATAAATTGTTTTTGTTTTAATTTTGTTTAATACTTATTAGATGTAAGTACTTTTGTTCTTTTGTTGTTAGCTTTATAAAGCTTTATAAAGAAGCCACCACCAAATAATACAAATAATGCACCCTGTCCTGGAAACCTTTTTTGAATTTTGTTGACAGATGGAAGTTGCAAAGACATAATATTACAGGAAAACCTTCCTAAGTTTATGTAAGTTCTTATAGAAAACTGATGAATGATACATTTATCCACAACACATTTTCAGAAAGCAGATTTTATTTCCTCTTCTATGTGAGAAGAATAGCAGACTTATATAATTCACTGGAAATATATACATAAAATTTAAGTCATAATCAAATTTAGGATGAACTGATGTAGAACACAAATTGTGGCCAGAGAAGAAACAATCTCTTTTAGAGAAAGATATATATCGTGTTCACAACCTCATCCTCAGCATTTAGCACTGCTCCTGATTCATGGGAGTAGCTCATCTGGCAGGTGTCTAATAAATATGGATGAATGAATGTAAGAATCATTACTTTAGAGATGCAGATGGTTAAAGACAGAGCTTTAGATTGCACATCAGTTTAGCCTCATCAGCTTGGCATTTTAATCTTGTGGCTCAGCTTCCTTTTTTTTCCTAAACAAGACCTCTGTCACCTCTTGCACAGATTATTCCAATAGTTTGATCCCCTTAATTCCAAATCTTTTCTCTTCCACCACCACCACCACCACCTCAAATTCATTCTGCACATAGCTACAGTATTCTTTAAGTCATTCTATGGTTTAAAACTCTCTAGTGATTTCCTTCTACCTTTGAAAGTAATGCAGACTTTACGACAAGGTGCATATTCTGATGTTTCCTTACAGCTTTGAATTTACCTTTGTCATTCTCATTGAAATCTACAGTTTGTCAGGTTTTATTGTCCTGTTTTACGTGAATAACATGCCTTTTGTTATACCAGCACTTTGCATAAACTTTTCTACTTTCTGTAATATTCTTCCCCTTTCTTTCCCTAACATCTACTTACTCTGTCAGTTTAAAATTTGCTGCATGTACAGATGTCCTCGGACAAAATTCACAGGTCCAGCATGCCTACAATATAAATCATCACACTGTACTTTTACCATGGGAACTAACAATGTCACTGGTGCTGACACAAAATATAATTTTATTCTTTCATAAAAAGCCAGATGACCAGATTAAGATATATCCTTGGCCGGGTGCGGTGGCTCATGCTTGTAATCCCAGCACTTTGGGAGACCGAGGTGGGCAGATCAAGAGATCAAGACCATCCTAGCCAACATGGTGAAACCCCACCTCTACTAAAAATACAAAAATTAGGTGGGCGTGGTGCTGCACACCTGTAGTCCCAGCTACTCGGGAGGCTGAGGCAGGAGAATCAGAATCTCTTGAACACGGGAGGTGGAGGTTGCAGTGAGCTGAGAGCGCACCACTCCATCTCAAAAAAAAAAAAAAAAAGATACATCCTTACAAATATATCTTTACACTGATTGTTAAATTTTATGATGATTTCATTATAAATTTATATGAGATTTGTAAGCTATTGATTAAGGGAAAATCAAATAATCAAATTTAGAAAATATTTTTCTATTTCTATAAAATAATGTTTCCAAGCACTGGCCCAAAGTATTGCTCTTATGGCTACTACAAACTCTATTAAATAAAAAATCCTGCATATCAAATATCTACATTAAGTCCTACATCCACTGTACTCTAAGAGAGGGGCAGTGTTATTATTTTAAGATTTTGACAGGTTTTCCAGAAAGTCCTTTTCCTTGGGGAGGATAAGTGTGCTGTGTGCTGGGAGAAGAGTTGATTGGGGGAGGATGGGAGGGAGTCCTTTCCTGTGGGATGGCTGACAGGTAAAAGATTGAAGGTAAGGTAATTAGCAAAGCTAGGTGGGAGGAGAGGTGCTTCCAGGGCAGTTCCTGAGATGAATCTGTAAGTGAGATCCCCATTTGTACACTAGTGTAATAGGTTTCCATTTAAAATGAAATTGAAATATAATGAGGCAAATTTGATGTCTGCCAAGTTTGTTAAAGGAGTCCTACATTTACTCACACTTCTCAGCCGAGCCAATACAATGTAGAACTGTGAAAAGACTAGAATATGTTTGTATTTTCTCTCTCAGTTACAATAGGAAACAAACAAACATGTATTTGAAAACTATTTTATAAATAAATTCCTCCTAGCGATTTATGCCATCATCATAACTTTATAATAATAATTACCTAATAAATAATTTTTAATGAGGTCAAAACAATGAGTTAAGGCCTGTATTCAGCTAGTAATATTGTCCTTTCATGACGTTAAATTTCCTTTCTGCTGACCAACCATTTTATAAATGTATATTTATTCATATGCATGTATGCAGATATATAAATACACATCACCACATAACTGCATGTATAAAGCAGAAGTAAGAGGTGGTAAAGAGCAAAGTTGCTGTGGTTTATTGTAGGGGAAATATAAAATAAAAATAAACACCTTAAAGGACATTTTTCTTCCTGATTATGAGTTGGTAATTCTACTGAGTTTTCTTTAAAATGATGATAATTTTCAATATAAACTGGAAAAATATTAAACAAGGATACATCATTCAAATATTGGTCAACAGCTTCATTATGAAATGCACGTTTTGCATGCAATCACTGACTTTTCTTTTTGGGAATTATAATAACTTTGTATGAAGTGCATACTTTTGCTCAAAGATACATTTAAATGATAACGCTATCCCTAGTGGTACAAGGTTGGAAAGCCATATTAACTAATTTATCAAACGCACTATCCAGAATAGCTGGCTCTTCACTATTTTTTAAAATAAGAAGCCAGTGTTCACCTGAGAATGTTTTTAAAATCAGATATTAGCTTCCAACATACATTAAGCATTAATATGTGCCAGTCTCCGAAAGGACCATGTATATGAATTCTTGACTTACTGAACAACAATCTTTTGATAGTACTTACATTGAACTTGGTTGGAATATATTTATCTTTTCTCAATAAATTATTTATAGAATATGGAAACTCATACCCAATGGATGTCTCTCAATACCTTTACAAATTAGAAGTGGTTTTCCAAAGTAATTGTTCAAACGTTTTAATTTGTAAATGTAAAGACTGGAAAGATGGAATTTCACTCCTTTATGTTCTTGTAAAATCTAGAGATGTGCATACACATCAAAATTTTGCCCCTGCAGTCATTAGAAAAGCAATTAATGGGACTCTAGGAGATGGAGAGAAAATGGTCTAAAGTGGGACTTCTCAAGTATGTATCTCATGAGGTGGTCCAATTATTCAGAGCTAGGCAGTCACAATTCTAGGCTGACTCAGATGGGTCATATTATTTGTGCAGTAGGCTCAGAAAGAAACTATGAAACATTCTCTTATTGTTTCACTTCTTAAACATCTAGACCTCTGGCTCATTTGTATAATTGGTTATGTGCTTAATACTATCTTACCGATCCTTAAACAAATACTTATGAGACACATTACTAGGTGTTATGGGGGATGGATAGCACTCACTTAAAAGGAACTTATGATGTACCTAGAAAAACCAAAATCATAAAAGGATATTTTCCCTAAATACATATTAGTATACAGCTAATAACCTAAGGCTTCTTTGGCCCAAAAATTTTGTTTGAAAATTCCTACTAGAGAAATATGGTCAAATTGGTTTAATTTAGTTTTCCAAAATTATTCCACCAGTGAACACATCTCTAACTTTTTTCTATACTGGGTAGCATGAGATTTTCTTGAGCACATCTGGGAAGCCCTGGTCTGACAGGCAAGTGGTGGACATTAACTCACAGGCCCAATTATGACATTGCACAACAGTCATTTAAAGTCTCAGCCTTACTTCCTCTACTTGTGATGTGTTGTGCAGTTGAGATGGATGCTCGCTGAAGGACTCCCAAGCTCCAAGGCTCTAAGGTTTCTTGAGTCATAAACTCTATGCTGACATTAAAATAGTAAAAATCATAGAGGGGAGAAGTCAATGTGACTTGTTTGTCTGTCTAATTAAATTTCTTCTATAAGAAAATAAACCTTATTAAATATGTCTAGATATTTATTCTATAATACCAGGTAAATAAATATTTGATTTATAAGTTTGGGTTCAAAGTTAATTTATCTATATTTAACATCAGAATATTCACATATCTAAAAAAGTACTAGTACAGTGAGTTAAATTTTAAGTAATATATACATAAGTATACAATTATAAGTAATTGTATACACTTATTACACTAGAACAGCATAACATTTCTGCCAAATGTAGAGGTGAAGAATTCCCAGGCTGAGGTAAATGGGTTGATATAAATCTCTAAACCTTCAGTGAATTTGTTCTTCCTTAAAATGTACTCATTCTACAGCAATACATAAAGTATACTAATCCATGACTCTACTCCATAATTAATGTTTATATTTATTTCAAATTTTCTTAATTGCTTTTGTTTAACCTTCAGAGAATTTGGACTGTCAAGTTATTTTTTCTGCTGTTAGTTTTACCTTTTATGTTTAGAGTGATAGCAAAGATGTTGGAAATGCTAATTATGTGCCAGTATCTTTGTGTAGAGTCCCAGTTGGATTTTAAAGAGTTTTTAGTATGTATTCCTTTGATTGACATACAGCTGTAATTGGCAATTTTTTCTCATAATAATGATCCATCCCTCACACTCGTGATCTCTTCATTATCTGCCCTAGCAGACTGATACATCAATGAGAAAAATAATCTTCAAGTTGAGTGTTCTTTTCCTGTGGTTCTTTCATTCATGTTGACTTTTTCCTTATCATTCACATAAGCCCCTACATAGTAGTCCTCAAGTTTTACTTTCTATCAGAATCAGGTGGTGTGCTTGTTTAAAGCTTCATTCACAAACTTCCAGTTTAGTGGAATATAAATCGTATCTGAGGAATATGGAATAAACTCTTTTTGCAGACATAAATTGGGGAAAATGGAATTGTAAATAATTGGAGAATGAATTTTTGCCATAGGAAGTGAGACTGGTTCCTAGGCTATAAGAATTGATATGGCAGAATATGTTCCAGCAACCATGTGATTGGCATTAGTCTTTGTTTGCATGATAGAAGCATCTGTAGTGCATTCTGGCATAGGAAGAAGAGAAAGTGCAATCTATTGCTTGCTGCAAGAAAATTACTGACAATTCCCAGCTTCTTTATTCTTACTTATCCTGGACATTATCGTAGAAAAAAAAAAAAAGAAGTATTTTTTTAATCTAGAATTTTACCCTAAACCAAAAAGTACACAGTTTAAACAGTAGTTAAATGTAAGAAGGAAAAAAATGGCCAAAGTTAAGAAATCTTAACTTTCTATCTTTAATTTACCACTTACAAAATTGTATAACCTTGCACAAGTCACCTCGGTTTTTTGAACCTTAGCTTCAAAATCAATTAAATGGATTAGATGTTATCAAAAATGGTCTTCCAACTATTATAGACTGAATTTAGATGTAAGGGGGAGATTAGTCACTGTAATTTATTATCTCCTTATTTTCTAGAAGGAGGACATCCAGTTTTGTAAAAATTCTGATGTGAAGCTAAAATAATGTAAGACTACAAATAACTATATTCATCCCGCAGTACACATGGGGTATTGGTTCCAGGATCACCCACGTATACCCAAATCTATGCATACTGAAGTCTCACAGTTGGTCCTGGGGAACCCACGTGTCTGGAAAGTTACTCTGTGCATATGCTTGCTCTGCACCTCGTGAATACTATACTTTTGATCCGTGTTTGGTTGAAAAAAAAATCCGTGTATAAGTGGATCTATGCAGTTCAAACCTGAGTTGTTCATGGATCAACTGTAATTTAGAAACAGTTTCCTACACACTGCTTATTACTGTTTTGCATGATTTCCTTCTTGGGCACACAGCTATTGGCAAACTTTTCGTTTTTATACCCATAACCCACCTACCTGAAATATTCCTGAGTTTTCTTGAACCTGTAATACAATATGTAATCAAACAAATAAAACTCAGAAAGAACTTTGCTGGTATAGAACAGAGAATGTATATGCCATTTTTATCCTTCAGAGCTAGAACTCCCCAAAAGCACACCAAAATAATCACCCCAAATTAAACAGAATATCAAACTATTTATGTTCTGTGAAGACAACATAATACATTTTTCCCCAAGGGAGGACAACCAACATTTAGAAGGGGATGTTCCTGAAACTTACCCAGAGAGGAGAAGGAAGTGTAAAGAAAAGATATTTTCTCAAAGTTCAATAACATAACATGGCGTAAGATTGAAAAGTCTGTCAGGGTTTGATTGCCTACATCTGAATATTTCTCTGAAAGCATAATATGAATAATATAATAAAAGGAAACATATGAGACACTTACTTATAAGTTCTCCCTTAGTTGCAGAAACTTGATGATGTGTAACATGAATTAAATATCTTTTTTTGTTTGTGTGTTTTTTTGTTTTTTGTTTTTTGTTTTTTTCGAGACACAGTCTCACTCTGTTGCCCAGGCTGGAGTGCAATGGCAAGATCTCTGCTCACTGCAACGTCCATCTCCCGGGTTCAAGCAATTCTCCTGCCTCAGCCTCCCGAGTAGGTGGGATTACAGGCATGTGCCATTAACCCTGGCTAATTTTTGTATTTTTAGCAGAGATGGGGTTTCGCCATGTTGGCCAGGCTGGTCTTGAACTCCCAGAGTGATCCACCTGCCTCAGCCTCCCAAAGTGCTGGGATTACAGGCGTAAGCCACCGCGCCTGGCCTCTTGTAATTTGTTTGTGCTCAAGTGCTTTGCATGCATGGCTATACGCTAGTGATGGAATGGGAGCTTTTAAAATAACAGCATAGGTTTAGTGTTAAGCTTTTCTGGAAGTAGGAGAACAGAGCAATAGTGAGTGTACATTAAACCATATCTGTCATGACTCATTTAAAAAGTTTATGATTGAATTTTATTTATTCCATTCTGTTTTTTTCCTCGTTGTTCTGCACTTTCTGATTTCCTGCTGTAAAGAGAGCCTGAAGCAATCTGCTCTAGTCTTGAGGAACTTTGGTGACTATTACACTTTCAGTGCCTCTGTTGCTCTAAATTTTTCTTTCCCAGGTATAACAATGTTCCACTCTTTTAAAACCTTTTCCAGTGATGTCTTCATGGATTTCTTGTATTTATTTATACTTCAGTATCTAAATGTTCTTTTGGAATCACTGTACTACCAGACTGATTTTTGTTGCTATTTTAAAATCACATTTGTTCTACATGTCTAATTAAGTTCTGCTTGTCTTCATAACCATCGGTTATGGGTTGCCACGTAACACAGGGCAGAACATGCTTTCAAGCGTGCAGTGATTATTAGGGCTATATATTATCTTCTCATAACATATTTGCTTCATGTCTTGTTGCTAAATATTCAACATTTTCCAAAACATGCCTTATCTATCCTAATGCATTGAAAAATAAAGCATCAACCAAAACTAGCATTTAACTTTTTATGAGTGTGGTAGATTAGAAAGTTGACAAATTAAATCTCATTGGATTACACATAGTTTTCACTTATAGGAACATCTCTATAAGTATTATGAAAATATATTTAAAGCGTCAAAAGCATAGCAGAGAGTCAAAACGAATTTTCATTTGTAGCTTGTAACTTTATATTCTAAAAAACTAGGAGACTCATACATACTTCAGAATGGGGCCCTTGAAGCTGCATGGATTTTATAAATAAGAATTATCACAGATAAAGAGAAATTGAAAAACCCTCACCAACTGAATTTTTAGAATCAGCATTTTTAAGTGCATGTAATTCAAAAATTACTTTAATGATGTCATATGTAAATTAGATCCAGTGTAAAGTGGTTTTTAAAAATCACATAAGCGGCCAGGTGTGGTGGCTCACGCCTGTAATCCCAGCACTTTGGGAGGCCAAGGCGGGTGGATCACGAGGTCAGGAGTTTGAGACCAGCCTGACCAACATTGTGAAACCCCGTCTCTACTAAAAATACAAAAATTAGCCGGGCGTGGTGGCATGCGCCTGTAATCCCAGCTACTCAGGAGGCTGAGGCAGGAGAATTGCTTGAATCCAGGAGATGGAGGTTGCAGTGAACCAAGATTGCGCCACGGCACTCCAGCCTGGGCAACAGGGCGAGACTCTGTGTCAAAAAAAAAAAAAAAAAAGAAAAGAAAAGAAAAAGAAAATCACATAAGCTTGTGATAGTCTTTTGTCATGTGCAATTCTTCTAACTGCTGAACATTAGGAAAAATTTCAAAGAATAAGATGTCATACAAATCAACCTGCAGGCTGCGTGTGGTGGCTCACAGCTGTAATCCCAGCACTTTGGGAGGCCAAGGCAGGTGGATCACAAGGTTAGGAGTTCAAGACCAACCTGACCAGCGTGGTGAAACCCTATCTCTACTAAAAATACAAAAGTTAGCTGGGTGTGGTGGTGGGCAGCTGTAATCCCAGCTACTCGGGAGGCTGAGGCAGGAGAATTGCTTAAACCCAGGAGGTGGAGGTTGCAGTGAGCTGAGATCGCACCACTGCACTATAGCCTGGGTGACAGAGCAAGACTTCATCTCAAAAACAAACAAAAAACAAATCAACCTACTAGTTAAATACTATCTTACGCTGTTAACCTTCTACTGTTATGCATAGAATGTTATTCTATGTTGCTAGTGTCTAGTTGTTTTGTAATACCACATTGCCTTATCACAATATAACATATAGAGGTCTCCAAAAAAAGATAAAAAGTAGATCGCTTACGTTTCTTAAAATGTAGTATGTTGTATCAAACCTAAATACCTAAAATTTCTTGATTCCTTAGCATTTTAATATCATGCATGAACATGTTTCACCTTAGGTGCATTATCCTACTAAAATCATCAAACATACTGGATAATAACGTAGGTCATTCATTTGTCTAATCAATTTCATTCAAAATATTCTTTAAAAAATTCTCAAATGTTTTCAGAATTACATGACTACAGCTTAGAAGTACTGTGTTTCTAAAATTGTATTTAGGGGTCAATGAACACTATAATTTGGTGGAGTTACTGAGTTCTCGTATTTAATGTTTACTTTGATTGGAAAATTTTAATTATAGGATGCTGAGGTGATGGTTGAGTGAATCGGATTTTGTGTACAGACACTTGATTCCATACTTCAGAACGTAGATCAAAATCACAGTTGATGTCAAGGCAGGTTGTGCATGTTAAGATGACACCCACAGCATATATCTAACTCTTCAGGTGTCAGTTTCTCTTAATTGGAAGTCAGCCTTGCCCTAGTAGTAGAAGACTGACAGGGGAATGTCCTTGATCCATAAAGCTGTATTCTCACTCAGAAGTCAGCATAACATATGGAATCCTGATTTTGTGAAAAATAAAATAAATAAATAAATAAATAAATAAATAAATAAATAAATAAATAAAGTCTTATGTAGCCTGTTCTGCTTCCTTGTGACATAAAGCTTAATCTGGCTCAGAGCTCCAACCCTTGCCATTGTTATGCCATGTCTTTTATCTAGGGTCCCCTCTTTACCTCCTTTTATATACAATATTGCGACATTTCCATTGGTACCTCATTTGCTTAGGCTATTCATTAATCAATAAACATTTGGGTCATGAATAAATGAACATTTCCATAAAATTGAATTTACAAATACTGCTGGGGAGACAAAGATAATTGACGAAGCATTTACATAGTTAAAACATTTGATAGTTTACTTCAGTTACAAGCACAGAGACTATAGAAAAAGATTTTGATATTCAATGTACATAATCACAACTAAAATCAGGGAGTACCTCCTTTTTAACCTCTAGCTGATCTTGGAATTTCTTTTGTAGTGTATAATTGGGAAACAATAGGGACCAATGCTCTTTCCTGATCTCAAAGAAGCCCACTCTCTAGAGAGAAAAGCAAGACCTACAATATTGAAGATTTGAGAAAAAGTTAAATTGTGATAAAACATGCTGATTTCTCACACTGACTTAGGAAAAACACCTAAACCTCAAAAACTAGAATTGTCTTAGGAGTTAATGTTGTGGCTATTCTTGTCTTGGCATTTGGGTGAATGAATGAATTCTTTCTTTCAGCTTATAGAATAAGATAAACTATCTAGAACTTCAGGTTGCTGCATAATTTTGACAGCCATTCCCTGTACCTCCCATAGTAGTATATTTTACTTAAAAAAATGTGGAAGGAAGGAAAGGGCACTCATAAATATTTCCACAAAGTAATCAAGACTTTGTTCATAGGCCTTGTGAGTCAATGATAAGGTAACCTAAGACACATTTTTGAATAGCTGTATAAATACAGCATACAGCTAAGCACATTCTATTGCTGGGCAACAGTGGACAGTCATCAATTTCCAAGGAAACAGAACTTTAAATGAGAAAGGCTACCTTGGAACTGCTCAGGATAAATCAAAAGCAATTACAATGAATAAGCCTGTGTGAGTTCATGGAAGAATATATTTCTAATGAATAATTCTTAATTATCTGCTGACTTGGAATATCTGTGTTTTAACGTAGGGAGAAACAGTAACCAACAGATCAGAGGTTTCAGATGACTTGATTGATAGTTTCCTGGCAGTTTCTAAGAAAAGATTCAGGGAAACTTCAAAAAGTAATTATATCTTTTCTTTACATATAAAGAAAAAAATTTAGTGTAACCATAAATAAAGTTTTATTTATCCATTCATTGATCTGTGTAAGAAATAATCACTGAGCTGCAACAAAAAAAAATGTAATTCAGTATGATAGTTTCCTGTGTAATTTATCCTGAGGGAGCACAAGATAAATGACCCTAGGATTCTGTCTATAAGAAACTTACAATACTATGTATAAGAAAATGGCATGTTCACAAACAAGAAAAACTTACACTGTAAATTGCCAAATGTCATAATGGAGGCACAGAATAACCGAATGGGAGTTCAGAAGAAAATGCATTTAATGCTAGCTTGCAGCTGAATGGAAAATCATGAAATTTTCGTAGAAGAAAAAGATATTTGATTTTGACTCACAAAGGTGGGTACTTTGGACATCTGGCATGGGGGTAGGCATCCCATTTGAATGTAAGCAAAAGCACATACGAAACAATATTCCGGAACGTGAGTACTTCAAAGAGTACTCGAATTAGATTGGTGGAAATTCAGATTGGGAAAGAATAGTTTTGACCACATTGTGTGGAGGAGGAAGATAGTGGGCTAGGATGACATGTTAAAGAAATTGGATTATTTTTGAGGAGAAATAGGGAACCACACATGATTTTTGAGCAGGAGATAATTGTTTTGATAAAAGAAATAAATTTGATGATTTAGAAAAAGTGGGATGTAAAAGAATAATTAGAAAGCTGTTCAATTAATCCAGACAAAATGCATATGAGGTACTGAAATGAAAATAGAAGCCAAGGGAATAGAGAGCAGAGGTAAAGTGTGGGAACATTATGAAGGTTGCATTGATAAGATGTATCAAATTTTAATATGTAAATGTGAATGGGGCAGATGAAAGGAAGATGGAGATTTTTCCCTTAGGATTCCAGGACAGTAAAGCTAATAGTAACACAAAAGGCAAATAGCTACGGAGGAACAGATTTTGAAGAGAAGATACTTTCTTCCCTTTGTAGCATCCACCTGGTTTGAAGTGTTAGTGAACCATTCCAGAATGAACATCCCAATACACAGTTTTAAAGGAGGAACAGTATTTGGACATAGGTTCCTTATTCGCTTATACCATAAATGAATATTGTGGCCTACTATGTGATAGGCACCATGGTATGCTCTGGGAAAATAAAGATTAATAAGGCACAAGCTCCTTCTATCAATGATCTAATATAAAATATATCTATCAAAACAGGAACTTACAATTTTGTATTAGTAACCTAGTATTTGGATATTAATTAAAACAAGTATGGGGAAACTTAGCCTTGGCTGATCAGGGAAAATGTGATAGCAGTGAATTCTAGGCAGTTTATGACAAGGCAGAATAGGGAGGGGTAGAGGGAGGCGAAAATGTTCAGAAGAGAGAAACATCTATATGCAGCATTCAACAAGTTGCCAAAGCTGGAGAAAGTCCTTGGCCCATCGTAACAACTAGTTGTCTACATAAATAGTGAGTTTGGGTAATTCTATGAAGAAAGAGAATTAGGAGATCTAAAAGAAAACTTACAGTAGGTAGATCATTTGGAAGTATCCACATAGGATACAATTAGTAGGAGGGACGAAAAGAAAAAGTGGGACAAGGAGACAGAAGCAGCCAAAGAGGTAAGATAACAACTGATTGTCACAAGGAAGATACAATGTCATACACCATCTATTGCAGTCCCATTTTACAAAGGTAGGGCATCAACTAAAAATTTTCATTGGCATTGGCGCAAAGGATAATATAATACTGATACTCAAATAAATTCATGGAATATAAGAATGTGTGTGAGGGAGGGCTTAGAAAAGTTGAAAAAGTTTTGCAAAAAAGGGGAACAGAATATATATGAATATTTCATAAGTTTTGGTTATAAAAAGAAGAATGAGTAAAGTACACAATTGGCCAGAAGTACACAATTGGCCAGAAGTACACAATTGGCACATAAAGGGATGTTCACCATCACCAGTCATTAAGAAAATACAATTCAAAGCCACAATGATATACCACTTCGCAACATTAGGATGGCTATTGTAAAACAAAACAAAGCATAAAATAACAAGTGTTGGTGACGAAGGGGAAAAATTAGGTCTTTTAAGCATCGCTGATAGTATTGTAAAATGGTGCGGTTTTGTGGAAAATAGTGTGATTTTTTTTTTCCTTCCTTCCTTCCTTCCTTCCTTCCTTCCTTCCTTCCTTCCTTCCTTTCTTTCTTCTTTCTTTTTTTTTTTTTTTTGATGGAGTTACTAACTGATCCCAGGCAATTTAATTGAATATGAGTCAATACTACCACCCTATTGGAATTGTTAAAATTAAATGAAGTACATAAAATGCCTGAGACCTAGTAGGCACCACTACATTTTTTAGTGGGTGTGTAGAGAGAGGATAGTGTACAGAATAAAGTTCCACCAAAGTAACACTAACTTTCTTGGAATTAAAATAGTAAATCATTCTTTCAAAAACATCAGTTTAAACAAAAATCAAAGGTAAAGCAAAATAATACAATTTAATCCTAATATTGAATATTCAGTTGATGTACTGAAATATTTTACATTATATACTTCTCAATGTAATTAAAGCAATTTTATTTTAATATGTATTGCTTATTATTTTTATTCATTCATTTATTTGGTGCTGTAGGCAATCCTACTTAGCAGAAGTTTAATGTGAGGCCTGTCTTGTTCCAGTAAATACCATTGTGGAAAGGACTTTAGAGAGGGAGAGGAAGAAGTATACTTAGAATTTTATAACTTATGATAGTATATAGTTAACTGGTATTTTTCATCATAAGTCTCTTTCAAGTGTCTTCAAGTTTCAATAGCTGTAAGTAAGCGGTGTGATGGCAAGAGAAGAAAATAAAATTTAATCTCCCACAGAGCCATTTCCCCTCCACTATAGATTCCTTCTAAGCTAAATAATTAAGCCTAATATTGATAGATAATACTTAGTGGTATGTTTATGCGACCTTGTTATTTTTACCTCATAAACCATAAGTATAGGATCCATAATTAGTCTCTGTGGTAGTATCAGCAAAGACATTGGAACTGAGCTCTGAGAAAAATTCTCTCTTTACAGTTCCTCTACAATTAGGGTTGCAAGACTTAGCTCACTGGGGATAGGTGTGTGTTAGGGGCCGGATGGGGGACTGGGGAGAAGGGAAGTGAGTAATGGATAGGCATAGAGAAAACCCCCATGACCTGAATCCGTAGGACTGAAGTGTGAATTGTGTTGGAAGTAGGTGTGGAGACAGACAAGGAAGAGAGGCATCCTCAGAGTAGGTGTGGGTAAATGAGGACAGGTTTTGGTTAGCTAAGCAACAAGTAGTTGGTTCTCTGGCCTACCCAGGGCATTAGAAAAATCAGGTTTTGGTTGTATACTGTCTTGAGAGATAAAGTCTGGATCTGAAAGTTACCTGAACAGTAATTAACACACCCAGACATGGCTCTAGAGTCTGTAGTTCTGAAAGTAACCTGTCTACAGTATGACATATTAGCTCTTTCATTGTTGAATTCAGACATAACTCTATAGTGCTTGTCATTAATTGGCTTAAATAGTTCAGTGAGCATCAGATCTGGTGCGAGATAGGTTTGTGTTTAAATATCTACTCTCACACCTATTAACTGTGTGACCTTGGGCAAATTTTTTAACCTTTCTAAGACTTAGTTTCATGATATGTGAAATCAGGATAATTTCTGTGCCAGTTAATATATTGCCAGGCACTTAAAAGCAATCAGCACTTTTTATATGACCTTTTTTTCCTTATAACCGTTTATTATGTTAAAGGGAAAGGATTAAGGGAAATCTAGATCTTAGTTCATATATAGAAATGTTCATATAAAGAGTATTCATATAATGGGGCCTAAAGCAAACCACACTGAAACATTTTACACAAAGCCCTTTTACTATTCTCAAACATTCTGCAAAGTCTTAATGAAGTCTCAAATGTTATTTCACTTATATCTACCTGGAATGCTTAAAATTTCGAAAGAAAGAACAGCCAATGATGATTTAATAGCCAATTTACTTCTTATAAATTTCTACTCTTTCTTTAACTACTTGAATGCTCTTTTTAATGATGTCCTAATTCTTGCTACCCTACAAGGTCTGATCTACCTTAACTTATTCCTGGAAATGACAGTCAATCTGAGAAGGAAAATGCTATAAGTTAATAAGCAGAATTTTAAAATGACCCTCAAGAGCAGAAGATGAATTGCTAATTAGAATTATCACTGTTGCCTCAGTAAGACTGTTCTAATATCTGAATTATGTCAGTACATTAAAAGTAGAAAGTTCATTAATGTTTTTAATGCATATCTATTATTTATAAAGCAAGTATGAGATGGGAGTATAGATGTGGGTATATTATCTGCTTCTCACTGTCTGTTCTCTGAGTTTCTTATTCTTTCCTTCTGGCAGGAGGACTAGAATGAGACTGGGCTCTTGCAGTCAACTGGGTCTTGGTTCAAGACCCAAGATAAGCACTTAACATTTGTATGACCTTGAACAGGTGATTTAACGTTTCTGAAATTCATTTTTTTCATTGGTAAAAATCTAGGATTACAACAATCCTAAAATTTTATTATGTCAAGGTAAAAGGTTATTAATATAAGCTTTAATGTTGAATGGTAGATTTTATGTGCATGACAATGATCCTGTGCTTCCTAATCTCAATCATAGGCTTTTCTTTTCATATTAGACAATGCTAGTGACACATCAGGTAAAGAGGGAGGTGTGAGCTCATGGTGATGACAAGTGTGTGTTGAATTGGATCACAGTCTCTATCTCATCCAGTCCCTCTTGTATGCATCTTTGAACAGAGTAGCTGTGGATATGGGTGGAAGCATAAAGGATCCTAATAACTGAATAACATCACTAACACGTTCATGATTTTATCTTCATTAGCAATAGGACTCAAGCAATTGAAAAACCATAGACTTTGTAAAAACACATGTGCGTGGGCCAGGCACAGTGGCTCACACCTGTAATCCCAGCACTTTGGGAGGCCAAGGCAGGCAGATCACTTGAGGTCAAGAGTTTGAGACCAGCCTGGTCAACATGGTGAAACCCAGTCTCTACTAAAAATACAAAAATTAGCTGGGCATGGTGGCACATGTCTGTAATCCCAGCTACTGGGGAGGCTGAGGCAGGAGAATCTCTTAAACCGGGAGGCAGAGGTTGCAGTGAGCCAAGATCACTCCATTGCACTCCAGCCTGGGCAAGGAAGTGAGATTCCGTCTCAAAACAAACAAACAAACAAAGAACAAACCAAAAACAAACAAAAGCACATCTGCTTGCTCTTATATAGATTCCTTTTTGATTTCTTTGTAGCACTAGTTTAAAAAATAAGGAAATTAAAATAAGCTTCAAGTTCCTGAATTATCAAAGGTAAGTTAGCTTTAATATATTCATTAATACAAAAGTGATATTGTTATATGAGTCAAAGTTAGTGAAAGAATTGAACACGTTTGATGATATCAAACTTCTAGAAAATAATCATCATCACAAAAATCATGTTCTTAGGACATTTTTCTGGTGTATGGTGCAATATGAATACTTTTAGTAGCAAATAGCTAAAGATAAGAAAATTTTAGGCCACAGGTGGTGGCTCACCCATGTAATCCCAGGAGTTTGGGAATTTGAGGTGGGTGGATCATTGAGGTCAGGAGTTCTAGACCAACCTGGCCAACATGATGAAACCCCGTCTCTACTGAAAATACAGACATTAGCCAGGTATGGTGGCACATGCCTGTAATCCCAGGTACTCGGAAGGCTGAGGCAGGAAGATTACTTGAACCCGGGAGGTGGAAGTTGCAGTGAGCCAATATTGTGCCACTACACTCCAGCCCAGGCTACAGAGCAAGACTCAGTCTCAAAAAAAGAAATAAAAGAGAAAATTTTATGATTTTTTTTCTTCTAAATATGATGGTCAAAAGTAATTCTCAGTCTTTTGAAAATAGTAAAGGATGCTGTAAAATATATACAAATCAAAATAACTCTAAGGAATATTATCTATTTCTCAAAGAAAGTTAAAATAATACAAGCTTGAATATGGCTAACTTAATTAAAACTAATTAACGTTGTTATTGTGTAACTAATGGCTTGAAAATAGCAATGTCATGAGCCATCAATTATGGATTAGTGTAAAAAAGAGTAGGTGCTATAGACTAGAATGTCACTATAAGCCTCAGGGTGTTTTGATTTTTTAAATATATTTATCTGAAGTCTATCTATCAGATTATAGCATAGCATTACAGTTGTTGTAAAATGATAAACATAATATCACTAATGAATTGTTTATCACTAAAAAACTGTTTATAGAGTGTTGTAGGGATTAGGGTGTTTTATGAAGCAATATTTTTTCTGGACTTCAGTAGTTCACTTACACATGTGTTTTGTGAGGAAGTCTAGAATAAAATTGGAGGTTTTAAATACTTATAAAGGATATCTATTTCAATGGTTATTTTCCGCCTTTGTGTGGAGTCAATGGGCATTTTTTTTTATATTTTGGAAGGAGTTTTATTTATATTTTCTGAAATGATAGTTGATTCGGCCCTATTATAATGAAGCTTTCATTAGGCTCTTCACAATTCTAAAAATTGTTTTCTTCTCAACTTTGTTTTCCCATGCCTCCTACATTGAATTTTTTTAAATCTTTGCTTTTCTAAACTGCTAGTTTCTTCTGTGACTTCTCTTCGACTCTTCCCTATACTATCCTACCCCTTTATTTTAAACTTTTAATATTTTGCCTTACATAAAGGGATTCTTTTTCTTTTTTTCTGTATAAATCACAAATTCTTCAAGGATTGTGATATTAACTTATTCAGCTGTTAATTCTCTCAGAATTTTATATGAAGTTATATGAGATATATATGAAAAAATGCCCATAAGGATACATAAAATATTAATTAAAATTGATGTATTAAAATATCGTGTTATTTTGGAATTTGTAATACATTAAAAATAGGTATCTTCAATCTAACCATGTGTATTAGTCTGTTTTCACGCTGCTGATAAAGATGTACCCAAGACTGGGTAATTTATAACAGAAAGAGGTTTAATGGACCCCAGTTCCATGTAGCTGCAGAGGCCTTACAATCATGACAGAAAGCAAAAGGCACGACCAACATGGCAGCAGGCAAAGAGAGAGCTTGTGCAGGGGAATTCCCCTTTGTAAAGCCATCAGATCTTGTGAGTCTTATTCACTATCAGGAGAACAACATGGGAAAGACCCATCCTCATGATTCAATTACCTCCCACCGGGTCCCTCCCACAACATGTGGGAATTGTGGGAGCTACAATTCAAGATGAGATTTGGGTGAGGACACAGCCAAACCATATCATCATGTTTTTATGAAAACGTTGAAGAAGTTTAATATTGTCCATTTATTTACATTTATTTATTTATTTGAGATGAAGTTTCACTCTTGTTGACCAGGCTGTAGTGCAATGGTGCAGTCTCCACTCACTGCAACCTCCACCTCCTGGGTTCAAGCGATTCTCCTCCCTCAGCCTCCTGAGTAGCTGGGATTACAAGCATGCACCACCGCACCCAGCTAATTTTGTATTTTTAGTAGAGACAGGGTTTCTCCATATTGGTCAGGCTGGTCTCAAACTCCCAACCTCAGGTGATACACTCACCTTGGCCTCCCAAAGTGCTGTGATTACAGGCTTGAGCCACCATGCCCAGCCTGTCCATTTATTTTTACAAATGAAAAGAATCTCCTTATGCTCTATTAGATATATACAATGTTCTAGTAAAGAATGTTCTGTTGGCCAAGCATGGTGGCTCACTCCTGTAATCCCAACTTTTGGGAGGCTGAGGTAGGCTGATCACTTGAGCCCAGAAGTTCAAGACTAGCTTGGGCAACATGGTGAAACCCTGTCTCTACAAAAAAAATCTGGGCATTGTGGCATACATGTGGACCTATAGTCCCAGCTACCCAGGAGCCGAGGTGGCATTATTCCTGAAGCCTCTGTTCTGTTCCACTGTTCTATATATCTCTTTTGGTACCAGTACCATGCTGTTTTGGTTACTGTAGGCTTGCAGTATAGTTTGAAGTCAGGTAGTGTGATGCCTCCAGCTTTGTTCTTTTTGCTTAGGATTGTCTTGGGTATATGGTCTCCATTTTGGTTCCATATGAAATTTAAAGTAGTTTTTTTTCTAATTCTGTGAAGAAAGTTGATGTTAGCTTGATGGGGATAGCATTGAATCTATAAATTACTTTGGCAGTATGAGCATTTTCATCATATCGATTCTTTCTATCCATGAGCATGGAATGCTTTTCCATTTGTTTGTGTCCTCTCTTATATTCTTGAGCAGTGGTTTGTAGTTCTGCTTGAAGAGGTCCATCACATCCCTTGTAAGTTTTATTCCTAGGTGTTTTATTCTCTTTGAAGCAATTGTGAATGGGAGTTCACTCATGATTTGACTCTCTGTTTGTCTATTATTGGTGTATATGAATGCTTGTGAATTTTGCACATTGATTTTGTATCCTGAGACTTTTCTGAAAAGAAACTAGCATCAGAATGAACATGCAACCTAGAGAGTGGGAGAAAATTTTTGCAATCTATATATCTGACAAAGGACTAGTATCCAGAATCTACAGGGAACTTAAATAAATTTACAAGAATAAAACAATCCCATCAAAATGTGGGCAAAGGATATGAACAGACACTTCTCAAAAGAAGACATTTATGCAAGCAACAAACAAAAAATGCACATTATCGCTGATCATCAGAGAAATGCAAATCAAAACCACAATGAGATATCATCTCACTCCAGTTAGAATGGCGATCATTAAAAGTCAGGAAACAACAGATGCTGGAGAGGATGTGGATAAATAAATGGTTTTACACTGTTGGAGGGACTGTAAACTAGTTCAACCATTGTGGAAGACAGTGTGGCGATTCCTCAAGCATCTAGAACCAGAAATACCATTTGACCCAGCAATCCCACTACTGGGTGTATACCCAAAGGATTATAAATCATTCTACTATGAAGAAACATGCACACGTATATTTATTGCAGCACTATTCTCAATAGCAAAGACTTGGAACCAATCCAAATGCCCATTAATTATAGACTGGATAAAGACAATGTGGCACATATACACCATGGAATATTAGGCAGCCATAAAGAAAGAATGAGTTCATGTTTTTTGCAGAGACATGGATGAAGCTGGAAACCATCATTCTCAGCAAACTAACACAGGAACAGAAAACCAAACACTGCATGTTCTCACTCATAAGTGGGAGTTGAACAGTGAGAACACACGGACATAGGGAGGGGAACATCACACACCAGGGCCTCCTGGGGGCTGGGGAGCTAGGGGAGGGATAGCCTTAGGAGACATACCTAATGTAGATGACAGGTAGATGGGTGCAGCAAACCACAATGGCACGTGTATACCTATGTAACAAACCTGCATGTTCTTACCCCAGAACGTAAAGTATAATAAAAAAATAAATAAATAAAAAAAGATACATTGCTCTGCATCTCCAGAAATCTCAGCTGGTAACATTCACTTGACAAATCTTCCTTGTAATAAACAGGGAATTCTACTGAAACACATTGTGAAGTACATTCCAAAAGTGATATTTCCATGAAGGAGCTTAAACCGCTTGGAAAAGTCATCATCTAGAATCCAGAGATACTTTGAAATGCAAATAGTCCACTTGAGACAAGGGGGCACCTGTTCTGCCTTGATTATGTCTTCAGGCCTCAATTTCAAGTAAATGAGAGAGCAGAAGGAAGGTGTTCTTTTGATGAGCTCCGCCCTCAGGGTAATAAAGGCAGAAGGAGAATTGCTAGGTGGTATTCATTCCTAATTCTTTCTTCGCCATCAGTAATTACAAACCACTCACTGTCATTTTGAGATGTGAGCAAAGTATAACTTTGGTTATATGCTGCTGGTTTTTCATTGATAGTTAGCAGTGAAACTGAAAAGTTAAGAGTATTTACTTGCTGTCTGTGGGAAAAACAGGAAAGGAAAAACCTAAGAAGAAATTATCACATATTCCTGTATGTCTCCAGGGAAAGAAAGCATTGAAGAAGGGAAGGTAAGTGACAGTCACTAAGAGGCAGGAGGAGAGTGATCTGCAAAGGATAAAGAGTTGAGAGAATATGGCAAGGCTTGGATCTGAGAACAGGTACTCACGCTTAGCACACAAAGAACGTGATCATGAAATACTGACTCAAATATGTCCATAGATGACCTAAGCTATGCAAAGAACAAGAGAGACATCAATAATTTAGATATATTTTGTGTTATTTAGTATTCAATACCATTCATCAGTAATATTACCTATCTTGGACAATTCTCACACTTCCCTAACTACAGTAGTCATTTACCTGTCTTCTTAAGCCTCTTACTCAATCATATTTTTATTATTTCTGCATTCTAACAATTTAAACTATAATTAAAGTTATTTGGCATAAACGAATTTAGTTTTCTTTTTCCCTCTCTCAAATATATTGACATTTTCATTTATCTGCAATTTATCTTCGCTATCTTATCGCATTCACAGGAGATGAGGTGCTCCTTCTCTCTATCCTCAATCGAGTCCAATCTTTTCACTTTTACATTTGATCTCATCTTTTTTTTGTCAACAGCTACATTACTCCATCAATATTTCCTCTATTCCATTTATATTTGACCTCTAACTCCTTCAGTCAACTCTCTCATCCTGTTTATAAGGAACTTTCTACTGTCTTTCATTCCTAAGCTCCTCCTCAAATAAAAAGCCTTTCATTAACCATACACAGCCTAATTATACTTATAATCACTAATCTCTGAGTTTTAATTGATTCACCAACACATTGCAGTTTGTTTTCATTTTCATCCTCAAGACTCTAATTAAACATCAAAAGTGAAGTTCATCAGTGACTCAATATTGCCAAATCCAGTGAGAATATTCAATCAATTTACTGGACCTTTTTATTGTATACTATACACCAGGCACAACTGTCTATAACTCATTACTCTCTGGTATTCTGTACACTATTTATGTAATTTTCATTTGTGGGCTCTTATTCTCCCTATCACTTAAATATTAGGATTGCCCACAGTTCTCTCTCAAATCCATTACTCTTTTTTTTCTCTTTGCTCTCATATCTGTTTTTGAGTTTTATGTATGAACCATGATTGGCTTTGGTGATTCCCGAATCTCCATGTTTAATCCATACATCTTTATTGACTTTCATATTCATATATATGTGTACATATATATATGTACATATATATGTACATATATATATATGTTTATTTATTTATAGGCAAACATACCTACTTTGAATTTCTGCAGCCACCTCAAACAAACTTTCACCTCTTTTCCTCAATCCTTGCCGGATTCCTTTTCCCTGATAGTATCACCTAGACCCTCAAGGAAATACCTTAAAGTCACGTAAATACATTCCCTTCTTCCACTGTATGGCTCTTATTCATTGTCTCCTCAAAATTTAGCTCTTTTGGGAAATTATTCCTCTCAGAAAAGCTTCCATTAAACCCCAAATTGAGCTAAGTGTTCACCTCTATCCTCTTCATGGGTATTTAACACTGCATTTGACACAATAATATGACATATTTAAATGTGTTTACCTACCTAATGAGGGAGTTTTCTATGAAAAAGATACATGATATCTCATGTTATCTTATGTTCCATCAAACTTAACTAACATTCCCATGCTTTTTCTCTTCTTTTTTTCCCATGCTTTTTTTCCTCCCATGCTTTTTTCTTTTCCTCCTAGAAAAATATAAATAAAAACTTTCCAGTTAAATGACATTGTGTTTTTGAGCCTGATTTCTTTGTCAACAACTTCATAGTGACATCGCAACTAAAGTCAAGAAATAATACTCATGATTTAAAGGGCAAAGCAATGAGGTTTCTTGTTATTCCTTACTAATCACTGCTTGTTTTGACTCTGGAGATTTCCTCATTTCAAATGGTAGTCATAAGATTTACGTGTAAAGACGTATAATTTTATTGTAACCTTTTTTGGTGTAGGCTGTGTTCAATATCACTTACTTTGTGGATCTTAAAATTTCGAATACAGTGACCTCTAAGAGGGGCACTCCTCTGATTCTAATTGCCCCAAAATTGATGTGATTGTTTTCTGAAAAGTAAAATGAATTTAAGTATTTAGACATTTGTTTAAGTGGATGATTTTCTTTCCCTAGGAAGGACATAACTGAAACAAGAAAAAATAAATCTTATAAAAGATTTTCAGCAGTTTATTGATATCAGGAGGCAAATAGTTTAATTAAACATATATATATATATATGTACATACACATACACATATACATATTTAAATCTGTCCTTCTGTGCTTTATCTTATCCCACAGATATTCAATATTCTTATAAGGTTACTCAAACCTACATATGATTATTTGTTTGGAGATTATATTAAATATAGTTGGTTTCAAAGCAAAAATTGCACAAGACAAATTTTAATGGAAAAGAAAGACTTTATTCAAGGCTATTGCAATAGGAGACAGAAGCCATATCTATGTTTGAACTCAACTCTGGAAACAAATGTTGGGCTGGGATGAGCTATATAAGTACTGGGGGATATTAGTGGGGAGGTTGATCAATGAGCTATGTTGAGCACACTGAGTTATTTCCTGTTTGCGAATGCTTTTCTCTCTAATTAGGTCACTTGTGTTTGCTAATTGGGGCCCTTCTAAGTTAGAGATCCACTTTCCCATAGGGACTGGGAAGATAGGGGCACAATCTTCCTTGATAATTGCATTTGAAAGAATGGCTTCCAAGTCCTTAAGAAGGACATTTATCCATTGTAAAATTGTCAATAGGCTTTTAGAAAGATTTACATATACATATATTCCTTGACTTGAAGTTAGTTCCAATAAACCCAAAATAAATTGAAAATATTCTAAGTGGATGAGGTGCGGTAGGTCATGACTATAATCTCAGCATTCTGGGAGGCAAATGCAGGAGGATTTTTTGAGGACAGAAGTTCAAGATCAGCGAGACAACATAGTGAGACTCCATCTCTACCAAATTTTTTTTTTTTTAATTAGCTGGGCACGGTTGTGCATGCCTGTAGTCCCAGCTACTTGTGAGGCTGAGGCAGGAGGATCCCTTGAGCCCAGGAATTGGAGGCTGTAATGAGCTATGATCACCACTGCATTCCAGCTTGGCTAACAGTGCTAGATATTGCATCTCAAAAAACAAACTAACAAACAAAAACGAGTAAACAAAGAAAATACTGCAAGTGGAAAATGTATTCAAGCATTCAATTACACCTAAGTTGAGGAACATTATAGCTTAGCCTACCTAAAAGGTGCTCAGAATAATTGTATTATTACATTAGCCAAAATTCAGCAACATCATCCAACACAAAGCTTATATTACAATAAAGTGTTGAATATCTCATGTAATTTAATAAACACTGTACCGAAGTTGAAAAAGAGAATCGTTATATAGGTACTCCAAGACAGTTTCTGCTGAACGTATCATACCATAATAAAATTGAAAATTGTTAGGTTGAACCATTGTAAGTTAGGGCCATCTGTATCACAAAGGGGCAGAGAATTTGCAATTACATGTTTTCTAAATAAAATGCTCGAAGAAAAGGGAGATCAGAGCCAAAAGTCAGGAAGAAGCCTGTCTAAAATTTAATCAGCAGAGGGAAACATTAAGGCCATCTTAGTCATTGAGCTTATTAAGAATGTCCAAATTCCCTAGACACATGTTAAATAGAGGAATATGACTGTGGTTTTATTTTGTTATCAAAGCTGCTCAAGTGTAACCTACCTCAGGACATCATTTAGGAGGAGAACATGATAAACCAAAATATATTAATAAGGAAGTTGGCAGCCTTAATATATGAGATAGCATATTTTTAGAAAAAATTCATGTAAGTGAACCATAGCAGATATGACAACAAATTTTGGCAAAGAGAGGAGACATTCATGAACTTAGGTTTTTTTTTTTTTTTTTTTTTTTTTTTTTTTTGAGACAGGGTCTTAGTCCGTTGCCCAGGCAGTGACACGATCACTGTCACTGCAGCCTTGACCACTGGGCTCAGGTGATCCTTCCACCTCAGCCTCCTGGGCGGCCAGGACTACAGGCGTGCACCACTGCACCTGGTTAATGTCTTCTATTTTTTGTAGAGACAGGGTTTTGCCATGTGGCCCACGCTGATCTGGAAATGCTGAGCTCAAGGCATTCACCTGCCCTGGCCTCCTCCCAAAGTGCTGGGATTGCAGGTTTGAACCACCATGCCCAGCCTACTCTTGGGGACTCTTCAGTTGCCTTACTTAGACAATTTATTTCATGGTTTTGTGGCAGGTCTACTGCCTGCCAATAATTCATAACTGTAGACAAGAGATTTAAAATGAGTGAAGCATTGGATAGAGAAAACTTCAGCATTTAACAAAAAAAAGTTTGAAATTCCTCAAAAAAGAATTTATCTAAAATCTATTAAAATGTTAAAGAGAAAGATACTATAGCCTAAGTAAAATGATGAGTTCGGGGTTAATATGCTCATCCTTAAACTTTTTTTTTATCTTAGTGAGCAAAAATATTTTTAAAAACTTTAAATTTGTAGAATAAAGTACTGTAATAAATTTATGAGAGATTCAAATGTCGATATTTGCAATTAATTCTACACATCGGTTCTGTTTATTTACATACATCCTACCTTTCATTATTTATTTGGTATTTGATTTTGTTATAGGAATAAAAGAGTGTATGACAAGTAATTATATGTAGAGATAAAATATTTATTTTATTTAAAGTGAGAAGAAAATCTGTGAATTATTTTTATTTTTGAAACTGAGTTATTTCATAATGATTTTGAGGCATTGTTTTAGTCTGTCGTCACATTGTTATGAGACTGAGTAATTTATGAAGAAAAGAGGTTTAGTTGACTCACAGTTCCACAGGCTTTACAGAAGCATGGCTGGGGAGGCCTCAGGAAACTTATAATCATAGCTGGAGGAGAAGGGGAAGCAGGCATATCTTCACATGGTGCAGCAGGAGACAGAGACAGTAAAAGGGGAAGTGCTGCATACTTTTAAACAACCAGATCTCCTGAGAACTCACTTACTATCATGAGAACAGCAAGGGGGATGTTCATCCCCATGATCCAATTACCTCCCACCAGTCCCCTCCAACAACATTGAGGATTATAATTCAACAGGAGGCTTGAAGGCGACACAGAGTCAAACCATACCAAGCATCACAAAAATAAAGAAAAAATATTATTTCATGATTGAAAAATATTACTCCCTGTATATGTATACACATGTACGTATGCATCCTGCATCAAAATCATGGCACATGTAATCTTAGTGTGTATTTAATTTAGCTCTAATTATAATGAATAAAAATAAATTTGGCATTTGAATTAATATTTTATACTGCCCCAAACTTAAAACTCTTTTTATCTATAAAATTAGAAGCCGATCCTCAGGTAATAATGTCATTCTTTTTGTTTTAAGATAATTATTTAATATTCATTGTATCTTTTAAAAATCTGTATTTTCTTATTTTCTGGATATTTGCAGAGGAAAGTAATTTGTATCAGAGACTATGATATCATATATACATTACTATGATCTATAATTAAACATAAATAAAAATATTGTACATTACTCTTTTGAGCAGCATTTAATACTGTACATTTTGTATGGATAGTCACTGCATATGAATGAATAGTTCTACTTTTGATAAGAGCCTAAAAAATCTGTATACAGGCAGAGTTTTCCCCTGAAATTATAATAGGTGGAATCAGTGTGAATATTAATTCTTTTCCGAATTTAAAAATAATTCTTGTCCCATTACTATGTGTGACGCTCTGTTCTAGGAGCAGAGAATACCACAGTGAAGTAAATAGGGACAAAACTCATACGTATGGGTGGAGCCTGAAAGAAAGGAAAATAAAGAAACAATAATATAGTATATTTTAAGGTTGTTAGTGTTGTGGGGAAAAAATCAGAAGTTAGACAGGGAGTTCGGCAGTTCACATTTAAAATTTTAAATATAAGAAACATTTTCTTTTGCAAAGTTTTGTGTGTGTATTTAAAAAAAATATTTTGCCTTTTAAGAATGTTTAGCTTGGTCTTTTATTTCATGCTATTAAATATGCTGCCATTTTTATTCCATTACGTTTTAACTATATCTGGCATTCAGTGTTAAAATTAATAAAATCACTACTGTTGTTTTACGTGTCTTTCTTTAACTTTTCCTTACATGTCCAGTATGATGAAATATTGTGGCATATTATAAAGTTTGCATCATTTCTAAAACAAAGTCAATGAATACAAAAATGAGTAGATTGATACCATTTTTACTTATTTAATTTACCTTATCTTTCCTGTTTGTTGCTATTTTTAGGTGGGAGAATTATATTGCTGTGAGTTATTCTGCTAATTTCTTTTTTCTAGGGTAAAGGAAAAGTACCTGGATCAAGAGTTTAAAAACTAATTTCATTATGCAAATAGGTGTATGGTATGTGCATGCATTGCCTGTTATTTGGATAGTAAGTATCTGTTGAGAATATTATGATTTCATTATGCAATACATAGGGAGAGTCAGAGAACATTATTTTTAAGGACAATTTTTAGTAGATCCATGATGAACTCAAATTATATGAATTGTTAACATTTTACTATTCAAAACAAACATATCAATATTGACATTCAGCATAATAAATCAATTTTTAAAGCATGATTAGAAAAGAGAAAACCAGGCTTTATGCTTATGTGCAGAGTACATATCTACCAAAATATATTTATATGTATTAAGCTTCCTTTGAATAATACTGTGCTTCAGTGGAATAATGGACATACTGGCCGCTTTTTAGAAAACAGAAACAAAGTCAATTTTATTACAATTGTTGTCCTTATAATAATATGAATTAGAAAACTATATGTTTTCAGTAAAACCTCTTGTAAGGATAATGGAGTTCTTGAAATGTGGGCTTTTGTAAAGGGCCAACTGGCCCAAATTTCAACCTCATTTGAAGAACGATATATGATTGGCTTTGCATGTTTCTGACAGGGACTCAGCCTGGAGAGAAGGGGGCTTCTGGGTCAGATTACTTTTTTAAAGTCTTGAATTCCCTATGAATTTAATAATTTATTTATACTTCTACCTGGAGAAAATCAAACAATGCTTTCTCCTTTTAAAATTTCTTACGTTTGATATTGCCACCCCATGGCTTCTATTTTTCTCTTCAAATTAGTCTTTTATGCTTACTTTTAATTTAGGACAGGTATCATCCTGGCCTCTATATACCTTTAAGGATTGATTTAGGTGATACATATCTCAAGGGGCTCCCCTACCTCTGACACATATTTGATTTTAGAGTTTCATTCAACACTGATGCATTGGTCATAACTGCCCTTAATTTTTTAGACACTTCCCAATAAATGTGATGAAATACAATCTACGTTTGCCCTAAACAATACAGTTTCTGATAACTGCTTGTGACTATTTAAATTTATATTTAATTAAATAAAATTAAATGGAATTCAAAATTTAGTCCCTCAGTCACACTAGCCCCATTTCAAGTCCTCAAGAAACGCATGTGGCTAGTGATTACGGTGGTATAGTAGAGACAGAGGACATTTCCATTATTGCAGAAAGTTTATTGAATGGTGCTTATATATGTTTTTATTGAGGAATAATGCAACTGACTTTTAGATTAAAAATCCATCTAAGTTCTCCACAACTCTATTAAACAGAAAAGCTGAAGCTAGCTTCCAGATCTTTTGGCACCAAGTAAGATGCTTTTTAAGAGTTCAGCTGCCCCCAGGAACACAGGCCATTTATAATGCCCAATTTTCTATTTAACAGTTTTCCTTCCTTGATCTTGCAATATAGGAGAAAAGTTTCACTGTATTCATTTATATGAAGAAGAAAATTATTAGGATACCATAAGTTATATTTAATTCTTGGTTTGAAAATGTATACATGTATCTGGATTCTTTGATGTGACCTTAATATTTAATGATGATCCTTAAAATATCAGTATAGCTTAACATTTCTAACAATCCTAGAAGTGAGAGATAATAGAATATTTAGACAGTATGAGTTTAATTTGTGTTGCAAATGTCTTAGAAGAGTCTGAAAAGCCTCATGACAGGTCAGAAGGTGGATGGCATTGTCAAGATATCTCATTTACAGGTAACAGATATATACTGTACCATTGAACTCAGCTTCAAATATATACTCTACCATTGAACTTTCTTGTGAACCAGATTTGGGGTTAGACCCCAAAAGGTTTTACCACCTATGGGACAGGTTAAATAAACATGTTAAGGCTAAATTATGAGGGTGCATTAGAAGCAGGTTTTTATTGCTGTAAGAAATAAAAGCAGAGTTTTTAGAGAGGCTTTTATAATGTATCTTTAAACAACTTATTTACTGTGGGGCAGAAATTACATATAGTTCATCTTCTATGCAATTCCTTCCAAAAACAATTATGTATTTGTCACAACATACACATCAGATACTGAGAGTTAAAAATAGATATACCTCCCAGCAGATGCGGTATTTTTCATTTTCAAGTAACTCTAGTCCAAATCGTGTTTTCTTTCTTGGGGTGTGTGTTCATTTTCTCATTGACATACCAGTGTGTGTGTATCTTCAAGTTATACGTATTGCAGTCGTGGCACTGAAACCCGGTCCATAGCCAGTTCACCACATCAATGCTTAGGCTCAAGGAAGATTAAGTTAAAGTAGCTCGACAGTGCATCTGGGAAATAGGGCCTTTCACCTTTATTTTTTTCTAAAATTGGTGGTCGCCTTCAGTAAAGCCAAAGTAAAAGAGTAAACCATGAATCCCCCTTAAATAATAATCTTTAAACTTTTATAGGGGTTTTCATTTAATGCAGATTGTTTGCCTCTTGACTACCTAATATTTATATGTCTTTTTATTTACTTTATTTTAACATTGTATTTCTTTTGTGTAGGCAATTGTGTATTTAAGAAATGATGGCCACTGTCACTTTAATTTTCTCTTTCTTTCCTGTAATTGACTAAATTTATAAAAATATTCTGAAACTTTTGTGTCACATTAGAGTACTAGTTTGATTCCAGTTGAACCAACATTAGAAATCACTTATTTAATCTTTTTCTGTTCACTTCATGTGGCTTCTTCATACAAGTATTTCTTAACCAGCACACACATTCTTATCGCCTGAGGAGATTTTGGGAAAAATAAAGGCTGTGCTAGGATATTCTCCCAGATCAATTAATAATTCCCTCCACCAGATATGACAAGGTATTTTTATTTTACAACCCTTCTCCCTTTTTCTTGAATTTGCTGTGATTCCACACTTTACATAATTTGGCTAGAACATTGAAAACGGTGTGCTTGTTAAAAAGCTAGTATGTATACATATAAACCCATGTTTGTACTGTAACACACTGACTCTAATAACTGGGAAAATACCCATAATGAATCTTAATTACTTTACCAGGAGATTTATGGGGAAATATTTTGTTGATGCCTTCCACTCCTTTAATGCCCTATGTGATAAATGTGATAAACAGGATAATATGTATGTGATAAACAGGAACTAAGTATCAGAATGTAGCCAGGTGTGGATTGAATCTGAAAGAAAGGAGAATTGATATCCCAGCTTAAGTTATCCATCAGGAAATAACTGTGAATTTAATTCACCCGTTTCATCTTTAAGATTATGCATATTAAATAGAGAGCAGACTCACTTATTTAAAGACTTGTTCACTTGAGACTCGGTTTACAATAATTTTATAAGTATAGACATCTGTGTTTAGTGCCAGGTTCAGCATGGTTTGTTGAATACAAACCAAATTTTAAGTTCTAGAAGAAAGTTTTGATGCATTTTTTTTTCTAACCAAAACCCAATATATTTAAAATATAGTTTAAAGTGCTAAATGGCATTATTTTATCCATAGTTTTCCTTAGCAATACAATTGTTGAAAAAAAAAATCTGATTGTCACAAAGATGAATTGCCTAAGTCCAGGAAAATGTGCAAATACAGAACCAGTGAAATGTTCAACCAATCTTCTTAGCAGAATGCCCAGAGTTTCTAATTAAGGTCAGTCCTTAAGTAACATGTAAATATATTCAATCTAATATTGATGAAGCAAGATACAGCATAGTGATTAATTATGCATTACTTCTACAAAGTTTTCAAGTTAAAGAGATTAAGTGTCCCTGTATAAAATAATTGGTCATAGGGAGTAGGTGAATGAAAATAATTTATTTTAGTCTTAATAACACAGGATTATTAAATTAATTATAGGCTCTTAAAATCCATTGATTTTGTAAGTAGACTTTTATTTTCTTATTAACCTTAAGTTACTGATAGAAAGTTGAAATTGTTAACCATTTTTTGTAACTTTTCAGCCAATTATTATAAACTCTTATACGTAGCATTATTAATCTAATAATTTGTCATAATTTTCATAAGCCGTTGCTAGAATTTATAGCTATATTAAAACAAATTTTATGCTGGTCATGGTGGCTCATGCCTGTAATCCCAGCACTTTGGGAGGCCAAGGTGGGTGGATCACTGAAGTCAGGAGTTCAAGACCAGCCTGGCCAACATAGTGAAACCCCGTATCTACTAAAAATACAAAATTAGCCTGGCGTGGCATGCGCCTGTAACTCCTGCTACTCAGGAGGCTGAGGCAGGAGAATCACTTGAACCCAGGAGGTAGAGGTAGCAGCGAGCCAAGATCGTGCCATTGCACTCCAGCCTGGGCAACAAGAATGAAACTCCGTCTCAGAAAAGAAAAAAAAGTGCGATTAAAATAAAAACAGTGCAATAAATAATATAATGAAGATTTTAAGAGAAGTACAAAATACTTTTTATTCTCAGAAACTGTTGAGTTTTAAAGAAACAAGATAAAGTGATGGACAGATAGATAGGACGTTGAGAACATGTAAGTTATCTCTATAGTTAAGACCTCTATGTTCAAAGACACATTTTTTTATTGAAAATATTCTTTCCTTCAAAATTTGCTAACCTGTACTACATCAAATAAAAAGATAATAAACCTCATTGACTTACATAATAATTTCTAGTGTGAGAATACCTTTTCAAAGGAGCATTGTAATACCCCTATCAGGGAGACAAATGTTTTCATGCATATTTCACAGAAAAGGAAATGGAATGGATACTATATACCAGGCCCCATGTCAGTCATCTTACAAAGATTACCATTAATATTCTCCATTTTAAGGTAATATAACTTACCTAACTATACCATTTTGATTATGTCATAACGACCCTTTTGAAAAGTGACTATTCCTTTTAAAGGATTTAGTGAAAATGTTCTCCTTCAAGTTTATTATTTGGCAAATAATATATTTCTCCCTAATTGATGTGTGACTGAAGGAAAAAGTCACATACAATTAAATTCTGCTAAATAACTGGAGTATTTGTATTAATATTAACAATGTGGCTGTTAAAAAAAAAAAAAAACAGGTCAGTAGAGACACACAGGATAATCAGGTGAATTGGAATACATTGCATATAGATCAGTAGTTACTCCAGAACAAAGTTTGAAGATAATATAACCTATGTCATATGTATAAGAAAATAATATGGAAAATATGTTTTGTTATGTCTTAAGATATATTATTTGTGGTGAGAATGTTTTCCTGAAATGAGAAAGGATAATGTATTCAATTTTTAAAAATCCTTATTTTACTATTGGTTGAGGACATGATTAAAGTTGTATTAGCCTTTTTAGTTAAAAAAGGTTGATCTTCAGTTTCTGATAAACTTACAAGGCTCTTGATTTGTTTCTTGTAGTTTAGCTTTGGATTCTCTTAGCACCTGATCACTGACTGTAAGAACAAAGAACCCCATGACTACCTAAGGAAACCCTTAACTGGCCTTATATTGTCCATAGTAATCCACAATGGAATGATTTAATGATAGCCAGTTTCTTAGAACTTTGGAGTTTGAGGTTTGATTTTATAGGTAGAGGCTTAATTAAGTGGCACCTGGCAGGCAAGAGTTGGTCTGGACTTGATCTAACAGATTCCATTTACAAAATCACCTTCCAGAGGTATATTCAGCTCTACAACTGATATTTCAAGTGTTTTTGCAGTATTTTACTTTCTGCTCATTTGTAAGATAATGAGATAAGAATTAATCTGTTATATAAATTTAGTTTTGAAATATATACAAGGATATATATATATTTTAGTCATTAGACCCTCTCACTAATTATAAAGATTCAGTAATAAATTATGCCTTCACTAAGGAGGTATCATTTAGATATGTTTTGTCAATAAATGCAAAATGTTCCTCTATAACCATACGTAAGAGGAAACTAACGTAAGGGAAGCTTTCGGTTTTTTTCCATGCAATCCACATGGTATAGTAGTGTATATATACCACATGGTATAGTAGGAGCATATAAGGATGTTTGCTACATAAATCATCTTTAACATAAATTGGTAAGTAGCTATGCCATGAGCTATTCATACTTACACCACAGTTTCTGTAATTTTAGCAGAGTTGGTTATACTTGTTTAGTACCAATATATCCATTATTGTTTAGTTGTTGAAATAAAAAAGAAGCTTTAGTCAAAATTCAAGTCTTTTTAAGATGTCTTTTACTTGATAAGATTGCGGTGGTTAATCTTCTTCAATTCTTGTCATTACAGCTAATCGATTGTCCACCAAAGATTAAAACAACATAGAATTTTAGGGTAAATTTAAATATAAGAGATTTGCTATATATAATTGTGTAATTTTTTTAAAAAACATTTTAATTATGACAGATTTTCTTTAATTTTAATGAAACTAATTGTATTATAGATATCCCAAATGGGGATATAATTTCAAATAAGACAAACTGTGCTCTTCCAGTATTTTGAATATTGTTCATTATACTGCTAAATTTAAGTAATACTATTTGAATAACATGGAATGGATTATACTTGTTATAAGTTAATGTAGTTCATAATAAGTATTTTTATTAATTTGTGTAATTTTTTTAATTATTATTATACTTTAGGTTTTAGGGTACATGTGCACAATGTGCAGGTTTGTTACATATGTATCCATGTGCCATGTTGATTTCCTGCACCCGTTAACTCATCATTTAGCATTAGGTATATCTCCTAATGCTGTCCCTCCCCCCTCCCCCAACCCCACAACAGTCCCCGGAGTGTGATGTTCCCCTTCCTGTGTCCATGAGTTCTCATTGTTCAATTCCCACCTGTGAGTGAGAACATGTGGTGTTTGGTTTTTTGTCCTTGCGATAGTTTACTGAGAATGATGTTTTTCAGTTTCATCCATGTCCCTACAAAGGACACAAACTCATCATTTTTTATGGCTGCATAGTATTCCATGGTGTATATGTGCCACATTTTCTTAATCCAGTCTGTTGTTGTTGGACATTTGGGTTGGTTCCAACTCTTTGCTATTGTGAATAGTGCCGCAATAAACATACGTGTGCATGTATCTTTATAGCAGCGTGATTTGTAGTCCTTTGGGTATATACCCAGTAATGGGATGTCTGGGTCAAATGGTATTTCTAGTTCTAGATCCCTGAGGAATCGCCACACTGACTTCCACAATGGTTGAACTAGTTTACAGTCCCACCAACAGTGTAAAAGTGTTCCTATTTCCCACATCCTCTCCAGCACCTGTTGTTTCCTGATTTTTTAATGATCGCCATTCTAACTGGTGTGAGATGGTATCTCACTGTGGTTTTGATTTGCATTTCTCTGATGGCCAGTGATGATGAGCATTTCTTCATGTGTTTTTTGGCTGCATAAATGTCTTCTTTTGAGAAGTGTCTGTTCATGTCCTTCGCCCACTTTTTGATGGGGTTGTTTGTTTTTTTCTTGTAAATTTGTTTGAGTTCATTGTAGATTCTGGATATTAGCCCTTTGTCAGATGAGTAGGTTGCAAACATTTTCTCCCATTCTGTAGGTTGCCTGTTCACTCTGATGGTAGTTTCTTTTGCTGTGCAGAAGCTCTTTAGTTTAATTAGATCCCATTTGTCAATTTTGGCTTTCGTTGCCGTTGCTTTTGGTGTTTTAGACATGAAGTCCTTGCCCACGCCTATGGCCTGAATGGTATTGCCTAGGTTTTCTTGTAGGATTTTAATGGTTTTAGGTCTAACATTTAAGTCTTTAATCCATCTTGAATTAATTTTTGTATAAGGTGTAAGGAAGGGATCCAGTTTCAGCTTTCTACATATGGCTAGCCAGTTTTCCCAGCACCATTTATTAAATAGGGAATCCTTTCCCCATTTCTTGTTTTTGTCAGGTTTGTCAAAGATCAGATAGTTGTAGATATGCGGCATCATTTCTGAGGCCTCTGTTCTGTTCCATTGATCTATGTCTCTGTTTTGGTACCAGTACCATGCTGTTTTGGTTACTGTAGCCTTGTAGAAGCATTCCCTCTGAAAACTGGCACAAGACAGGGATACCCTCTCTCACCGCTCCTATTCAACATAGTGCTGGAAGTTCTGGCCAGAGCAATCAGGCAGGAGAAGGAAATAAAGGGTATTCAATTAGGAAAAGAGGAAGTCAAATTGTCCGTTTGCAGATGACATGATTGTATATCTAGAAAACCCCATCGTCTCAGCCCCAAATCTCCTTAAGCTGATTAGCAACTTCAGCAAAGTCTCAGGATACAAAATCAATGTACAAAAATCACAAGCATTCTTGTACACCAATCACAGACAAACAGAGAGCCAAATCATGAGTGAACTCCCATTCACAATTGCTTCCAAGAGAATAAAATACCTAGGAATCCAACTTACAAGGGATGTGAAGGACCTCTTCAAGGAGAACTACAAACCACTGCTCAATGAAATAAAAGAGGATACAAACAAATGGAAGAACATTCCATGCTCATGGGTTGGAAGAATCAATATCGTGAAAATGGCCATACTGCCCAAGGTAATTTATAGATTCAATGCCATCCCCATCAAGCTACCAATGACTTTCTTCACAGAATTGGAAAAAACTACTTTAAAGTTCATATGGAACCAAAAAAGAGCCCGCATCGCCAAGTCAATCCTAAGCCAAAAGAACAAAGCTGGAGGCATCACGCTACCTGACTTCAAATTTGTGTAATTTTTAACAAAAAAGCAATGTCTCTGATAAAAATTGTTTTTATTCATAAGTAAATATAAATGTGTATATAAAATGCAAAACAATGGTTTTGAAAATCAGAGATTATAATATATTAGTTACATTTCTTTGATATAAGCAAACAAAAACATTTGGTGTGAAAATTAAAATCATTCTACAAAGCAAAAAAATAGTCGTATTAAATATATTGTATCATTAGAAAATTCTTTTTTCAGAATATTCTATGACTGGTAATGTAAACCTTTGGACGTGACCACAATCATAATTTCAAAATTCTCTAGAACTTACTCCATCTCTAACATATTTATTATAGTAATATATAATTATGCTGTTATATAATGAAGGGTACTTCGGTTTGCTTTTCTATTGGCACAATATAATTTTGTAATGTAAACATAAATGTAGTCATGTTAAAATATTAGTATCCTACCAGTGTATAATGCTGTAGAATTTAAATTTCTATTCACAATCTAAAGCACATATAGTACTCATCATTGTAATCAGAAATTACAGAAACCAGAATACCATCACTGCTTTACAGGTGAGAAAAATTAGCCTCAACAAGTTTAAGTGGCCAGATTCAGTACATGAGGTTTTCGGCATTCTGTCTAATAGCTGCCTCCTCAAAACACAGAATGTGATTGGCAATTAATCAGTTGTAAATATTATAGTATTCAAATATTGCTGTAGAAGCATTATTTCAAAACACAAACATTTCGTTAAACTTTTAATTTATACATCCAATTGTGTTTTTATACTTTCATCAGTAGTGAACAAATATCTATTAGAGAGCCGTAGTATTGAATTTAGATCTCTGAATTCAAAGCACTTATTTCTGTTTAAAATTAAGTGCCATGATAAAGAATTGTTAACTAATTTTTAAATTTGTATTCTCATCAACTAAAGAGTAGAGACCCTAGAGATTTATAGCAATCCACAAATCTCTCTTGAATATGTAGCTGCCATTTATCTATTGGTGTGTTTTATTGTGAAAATGGTTTCAAGTATCGTTGTCTGTACATTTGGATAATACACTTCTAGAAGTACGCGGAAAGAGGGTTGACAGTGACTGAAATGTTGTTTTACACTATTTCGATTTCCCTCATAATCACTTTTCATGTTTAGTTAAAGGCATGTAGCTTCATTTTGAGGAAATTAGGGTTCTAAAGGGAGAATAAAATAAATAAATAGGAAAAGCTGCGAATGGTATTAAGAAGCTGATAGTAGAATTCAACCTCCTAAATGTGGCTTTTATTTATTTCCTGTTAATCTAGTAGCAGTTAGGTACTGAGTAATGTGTGTGTGTGTGTGTATGTGTGTGTGTGTGTGTGTGTAACTTCACTTTCTCTCTATCCGATTCACCTGTTACATGGTGTTGAAAAAGTTTAGAAACAGAAGATTGTATTTTTGAATAATATGTTAGCTATATTCTAAACAATATGTTTAATATGTTTACTTTGACATGCAAACACATATTAAAATATTTCTAAATTTAAAACAGTGCTTCCAAAAGCAATGAATACAAAATTTATCTATTTTCTAGACTATTTACATACATTATGATTTTGCCTTAAAAAATCAATTGGACCCAATGCTTTAGATTTGGATATATTTCACTTTACAATCTAACTGCAAGTTAAAACATTTATTAAGCAAATTACTTAAGAATGCAAATAACTTCAAGAAAATAAGTCAATTAATTAATGCATTTTTATGACTACCTCAAAACAGCAATTTCATAGGTAAGCAGGCTTACTACATTCTGAACCCACTCTGTTTTAAGTACAACTTTATAGGAATAAAATATGCATTTTAAACATACTACCTTTTGACATTTTGTAATTGTGTAAATCGTTAGATTCAGTTTGCATTGTGGCAACTTGAAGATGTGATTGTCATAGGCTGCATTTTTATATTTAAAAATATGCAAATAAGAAACTTCGCACAACGAAGTACCAAGAACAATTATGTAAAAGTATAAATATATTTTTCCTTCAAAATCCAACTGTGGATTATATTGGGGTATCATAATACAAAAGCATAAATAATTAATCATCTACCCAGGATATCTTTGGGATTGTGTTGAATCTGTTTTCCTGAGGGTATGCCACATCATTAAGACATCAATTAAATCAATGAAGTGGATTTATTTTCATCTATATGCTCAAAGAAATGAACAATTGAGATTTCTCAATTTCTAAAACGGATAAAATTTATTTTTAAATCTAACAATTATGATGAAACTTTACTTTATAAGACTTTGTGTCTTTTTACAATCCCAGGACTTTATTGTTGTCAAAAATATTATTTTTGCAGGTCCGTGGTGGTTTAGCAGAGTGTATTTAGTGAAAAAAAAGCATAAATACTTATGCTTTTATTTTTATTACAAATAACACAACATGTTTCCCTAAATATTCAGAAGGTTTATATAGTTTTATAATCTAAAACAAATTTTGACTTTGCAATTTTCTGGGGTTTGGATAGATTTTACAAATATTTACTCTACATGTTGGTGATTTAGTATAAACCCCTCATATTTAGATTATATCCTAAATACTGATTTTCACAACTTTCTGAGTTTCCAGTGTTTTTACCGAAGCACTTTAAAATGAGTTAGATTTTCTAAGTTTATTAAGCAGTGTTTAAATGCACAACAGTAATTTAGTAACAGAAATAAGTTTACTGTTTGATTTTGAGGCAGTTATATTAAAGCTTATCCTAATTTTAGACTTGTAAGCATTTGATATGCCTTTAAAACATCAAGACTATTTGGCTGAATCATACACAATGACAAAATTAATGTTTCTGAATATTTGGAATATATGTTATGTATAAAACTTTTAAATATATATTATAGAACATTCAAATATAGAATTATTAATATCCTTAATCTCAATAGATATATCTAAGAGGTTTTTCTTTCTTTCTCTTTTTTTTTTAGATATATCTAAGAGGAGATGGAGTCTTGCTCTGTCGCCCAGGCTGGAGTGCAGTGGCACAATCTCGGCTCACTGCAAGCTCTGCCTCCCGGGTTCACGCCATTCTCCTGCCTCAGCCTCTCTGAGTAGCTGGGACTACAGGCGCCCGCCACCACGCCCGGCTAATTTTTTGTATTTTTAGTAGAGACGAGGTTTCACCGTGGTCTCGATCTCCTGACCTCGTGATCCGCCCACCTCGGCCTCCCAAAGTGCTGGGATTACAAGCGTGAGCCACCGCGCCCGGCCTCTTTCTTTCATATAAATGTACATTCATAGAAATAGATTGAAATAGACGGAATGCTTTCTATGTTGACCTCTTTCAACCTAATCAGAAAAAAAAAACAAGATACAATTATTTTTATAGTTCATAGGACAGAGTAGATTTTGGTTACTGGGAATTCAGCAGGTAGAGTCAGAATTCTTCAGTGAGCCATGCCATCGTTTTCAGCTGTTCTTTTCTTTGTTGCATTCTTTCCCCAGCAGAGAAATCTGCAACAGTACACTTCATCTGCAGTGTCGTGGCATACCTTTTTGTACTTAGTATGTTTTTCTAGTGATGGGTTACAGACACTTTTCTCAAGAATGGGAAAGGTGCTGCCATTGGAAATGAGATTGTACCCTCAAAGAGGTGAGAAAATACAAGAGACTCAGTGAGTCTTCAGAGGTTTTTCTGTTTATGATATTAGTAGATTGCACTTTATTTTTCAAAACCAGTTGGGCATTCAGACTTAGATATTTAGAACCAATCTAATATTGGGCAAAGATATAAAGTAAAATACAATTTTGATATCTAAGAAGGTATTTTTCTTGCTAATTTTTAATGGTTATTTTATGATGTAGGATGCAATTTATATTGTAGTTATTGGCATATTATACTATACTAGTATTTTCAACATACAAACAAAAAATTGGGGTGTCAGTAGTTGGCAAATACTATGTTTGAAAAATAAATGGTGAACATCAAAAACTCTTTTGTCTCCATAAGGGTGTGATATTCTTCATGTTAATGCCACCATCCTGGAGGAGACAGCACAATGTGAGTGAATATTCAGGTTGCAGAATTTACTCTAGCGGTGTCATTTTGGCCAGCACGTTCACATTCCGTTGGCTTCAATTGCTTTGTTTTACAGTAAAAGTATGAAAAAAAAGGATGAAGTATAGTATTTTATGATTCTAAAGGCCAGCTAGATGTGATTTCCTTAATCTGCATTTAGGAAGATAAAGGGGAAGTTGAAAAATGGTAGGAACAGTGGAAGTAACACAGCACATTTGAGTTCTGTGTGTTCAGCTCATTGCAAGGGAAAGTGTCACATCTGCTACTGTCATCGGTGAGTGCAGATTGGGCACTCTGTGTGGCTGTATACAAGGGTCAAGCACAAGACACAGACTCAACCTGCCGCTAACCTTTCTGTTCCTATTGGTCTTTTAGAAATTTTGTTCTCTTAAGTTCTCTAGTAGATTAGGAACATCCTTGAGAAGGAGTAATGTATAAAGTGACTAACTGTGTATATGCGTTTCAATAATGTCAAAACACACAGACACACAAACACAAATCTGTTTTTTTGTGTGAGCCAAGATATCATGATTTTTGGAATTCTTTTGAATTATCAAATTATATCCCCCAAAATATCATTTGAACAAAATAATTCAAGTTTGTGAGAAGTTTGAACTAAATGTCATATTTCAGTTTTTGAGTTGTTCTTTTACATTAATCAATACCTATTTGTTTGTAATTGCATTATCTTGTTGGCTATGCTAACTTCTTATTTCAGGGAGTTTGTGTTTTACCAGCTTATACAGTTGATAGTATTTTATTGATTTATTTTGACTTTAATACTATGGGTTTTTCTTTGCGTATAGAATTATATATACTTATTCTATGTAGATTTTATTTATAAGAATTATAGGTTACTGTGCAAAGAAGCTTAAGGAAAGTATGAAAAAAAGCCATGTAATAGAATAGTCAATGAAGTTAAAAATGTAAGTTGGGCTATGATATCTGATGTTAACTAATGAAGAATTGTGTCCATTTGTACGGGATTTGGCAATTTTAATATAAATAACACAATTTGGGGGCTCAATATTCCCTCTGAAATGAGAGGTAATTACATTTACTACTTACAGGGTTTTTTCAAGGATAAATTATGAGAAGGCAGAAGCATCTTGCCTCTGGAGTGAAGGGAAGGATGTAGGAAGTAATGGTTGGTGAGTTACTCAGAAAAGAGAGAAGACAGTGAGATGAGGTTGTACAGAACAGATAACACGTTCAGTTTCAGGCTGGAGTTAAAGACCAGTGGATAGGGAAGGCTGTTAGCAGTTATAATTGCCTAACGATGGGATGCTATAAACCAGGCTTATAGCTAAGATTCGGGAGCTGGAAAGCTATAAGGTTAAAACATGGTCTCAGTCATCAGAAAACAACCTATATTTTCAAAACCCTCCCAGTCTACCAGGTTCTCTTGGATCAGTACAGTTACTGTATGTTTTTATGCAGCATTTTAAGTGCAATTATACTTATCCAGAAAATTTATAGTTAGTGATTTAATACCAGTTTACATAAATTAAATTCTTTGTTAACAAATGACAAATTTTTCTGTAGGAAGTTTCTAAGGGTGGAGTAAATGTGATTTCTTTATTGTGCATTGAGTAGGTCAAAAAAAGGTAAGAAAATTATGAGGAAAGTGGAAATGGACAGGTAAATAACTCATATGACTTGATCTAAACATGTAAACTGGTAGCATATCTTACAATAAATATTTAAAACACAGATAGATTCTCAAACACCTTTTTAACACTGTCCTTGTAAATCCTCCCGTATCTGTTAACATGCCTGGAAATGTTCCAAGTGCCTTGCCAACATTATCTCACTTAATTCCACATTGATCCTGAGCTTGCATTATTGTGTTGAGTTTGAAGATCAGGTTTTGGTGGCTTAAGAGGTTAAGTAACTTGCTGAAATTCACACATCTCGTGAAAGGAAAGTCATTTGACAGGTAAAATGTAGACTTAGGTCCAGACAGTTTCTCTGGGTCATATGTCCTTTTAAAATGGCTGGTGCTTCTCAGCTGCGTGCTAGAATATCACAGCTTGTCTTTAACTTGGCAGGATTTGCAGACTTGCTTTTAATTAGCTGGTTATAGACTTTGGTTATCTAAATTAGCTGTTGTCCTCCTTAGGGTGGGGAACCCAGAGACTTGTGTCTTGAGAGCACACTGGTTCCTGCTGAAACCAACGTACACAAAACCTATGATGTCTAATCTTCCTCAATCTATGATTTTTTGACAATGAAGGTAAATTTAGTCAGAGACTAAATACATGTATTAGTAGCATTCATTATGTCATTTTCTTCTATGAGGCTTCATATTCTGCAAAGCCCTGGATTTCATATGAGAGCCAGTTATTTTATGTAATACACTAAAAGAAATTAATGGCCAGTCATTGGTGAGCAGCATTCCAGTTTTCAAAAACACAGACTCTGGAGCCAGAATACCTGGGTTTAGATCTTAGTTGTACCAGTGACTGCCTGAATAATCCTGGGCAAATTACTTAAACTGTTTATGACTCAATTTCTTAATCTTTTAAATTGGGATAACAGCAGTACCCTCCTGTTGGGATACAAATTTGAGGATTAAATACTTAACACAGGGTATGGCATATGGGAAACATTATAAAAACGTTTATTCTGTAGGAGATATTTGAGGAGTAGTAGTGATAGTAGTGGTTTTATTGATGCTATTCATGGAAAAAAATGCTTCTAAAAACTACTGATATACTTTGACCAAAACTTCTTACTTGATTCTCAAGGGTAAACCCTATTTATATATCATCTGTCAAACATAACAATATGTAACAATATGCTTTTATATACAAATATTTAAGGAAAGTTGTAATAGATATCCAATCCTTTTTAATTCTGGCATTTTTATGAATATAGATAGGATATACGTTAATGGAAATAGTATAAATTCCATCAGATAAAACCCACAATTGTCTGGAACTCTCATTGACTTCAGTCTCCTATTTGGGGCACTTTAGCACATTTTCTCATCTCAATATAACTACTTCTGGTCTCTTACCACCTGCTTCATTTATTAGATGATAAGATCACTTGCTGTGTGCACCCCAAGATCTCAGTGACTTAACCCAATGGAGATTTATTTGTTGCTCAAGCTAGATTGTCTAATATGGGTTGAAAAAGAATTGTGTTTATATTAATCATTCAGGAATCCAAGCTACTGACACTTCACCATGTGTGGTTTCAAAACTATATCAGTTTATCCACATTTATTAGCCAAAGGAAATCACATAGTTACACCTCACTTCTATGCGAGAAAGGTAGTATTAGATTGGTGCAGAAGTAATTGCGGTTTTTGCCATTAAATGTTAATGGCACCAACTTCTGCACCAACATAATACAATTCTATTTTTGTCAGAAGAAGAATTTTTGGCAAACAGCCCTCATGGCCTCACACTGGAAATAAGCTTATCTTCTCTCTTGCTCTGTGGTCTTAGCTGTCTAACCACCAGCCTGTAGCTACAGCTTTCCAATCAAATTAATATATAGCATGGATCAGTTAAAATACATCATATCTTGATTTGAACATAGAATTTTTTAAATGTTCAGATTGCTTTACTAAGCATGCTTTAGGTTCAGTGATATGAGAATATGAATGAAAAATGGAAATTATCCAAAAGGATTTGGTGCTGGCAGAGAGCCACTTAGCACTGTGAATGCATATGGGAATCCTTTCCTCCATCCTCATTGCTTACAATATGTGTATAATTGCAATGTATATTTCTGGATTATTTTTATTGAAATAGTTTAAGTGATTATAGACTTACAGCATTATGAAGAAGAAAATGAACTAATTATTCCCAATGAGTTAAAGTGAGGATAAATTGCAACAAATTTAGGTGATGATCTACCTCTCATCCTTGTAAAATGAAGAATCATAAGCTACGAACCTTTTAACTGAATCTCTTCATGGAAAATGAATAGGGCATGGCAGAGTCAATCTGTTAATTTCAGCTATATTAACCAGCCATGAGAATTCCCGCACAGTCTCTCAGAGCCAATATAAATCAGGACGATGACCCTAATGAACAGATTGTCCACCAGTTAGTGGGATTCACTGAAGTGTAAAGGCAAAGATTGTATTTTGTGTGTTTGGAAAGTAATTATTTTTCCAATTTGCCTTATCCCATTTGATAAAATATTTAAAGATATATTGCAAATTTTCTTAGCAAATTTATTATAAATGATCTTAGAGAAAAAATTTCAAATATATGTCAAGAATTATTAGTTAATGGTAAGCAAATCAAAAGTATAAAAACAGGCAAGAGATGACAACTTACGTACTAAGAAAACTTTTTAAAAAGTATTTAGTATTATAAAATAATTTTGAAGAGGGAGTAAACAAAATTTGGAATAATTTTATTGTGCGGCTGAGTGTGGTGGCTCATGCCTGTAATCTTAGCACTTTCGGGGGCCAAGACAGAACGATTGCTTGAGCCCAGGAGTCTGAGACTAGCCTGTGCAACATAGTGAGTCCCTGCTTCTACAAAAAATAAAAAGAAAAAGTTAATCAGGTATAGTGTCACACACTTGTAGTCCCAACTATGGGGGAGGTTGAGGTGGGAAGATCACTTGAGTCAAGGCTAACAGTGAGCCATGATTCTCTTACTGCTCTCCAACAGCACAGAACAAGATCCTGTCTCAAAAAATAATTAATATTATTGTGAAAATGAGTATATATTTGAGACAGATTTTTCAACGACCTTTTCACCTAATTACCAAAATGCATCGTTTTTGTTAATTGTTTGCTACAAATAACTTGTGTGAATGATAAGAACATAGCTTTAAAGAAATCAATATCCAAAGTATCATTTCTATTTCAAGATAAATTTAAGGGCCTACTTACACCTTGTAACTCCATGGTCTAAAAATTAAATTCTCATCATCTTTATCGTGGGGTATTACCCTAGCTTCATCACTGGCCCCCCCATTTCTATTCTTGGCTCCCTTCAGTTTATTTTCAACACTGTAGCCAGCATGTTTCTGACTGCATATTCATAGCATGCCGTTCCATGGTTCAAGTTTTCCAGAGGTTCTCATTTCACTCAAAGAAAACCAAAGTCCTTTGAGTGGTCCTTGAGGATATACACAGTCTGGCTATTTCTGAATTCATCTTCAGTTATACTCCTACCAGCTCTCTGCTCAAGTCACATTGGCCTCTTTGCTGGGCCAGGAACACAGCTCAGGCATCTCTCCCTGAAGTACTTTGCACTGTTTGTTCCTTAGATATTCTCTTTCCCATTTGGATTTCTACTGCACCAAAAACGTTGTAGGCTCTTACTCAAAACTACAGACTCTGTTAACTTTTTCCAGACCATACTCCTGACCCACTATTACATTACCTATCCTGCTTACCAGCTTTATTTTCTATGAAACTTATCACCATCTAAAATATTTTGTTTCACACACATACACACACACACACACACGTGCACACAATCTTTCTCACGTCTTTAAAATATAAACATCATAAGAACAAGATTTGTGCTGGGCGCGATGGCTCACTCTTGTAATCTCAGCACTTTGGGAGACCGAGGCGGGCGGATCACTTGAGGTCAAGGGTTCGTGACCAGCCCTGGCCAACGTGATGAAACCCCGACTCTACTGAAAATACAAAAATTAGCTGGTCATGGTGGCATATGCCTGTAATTCCAGATACTCAGGAGGCTGGGGCAGAAGAATTGCTTGAACCCAGGAGGTGGAGGTTGCAGTGGGCCAAGATCACACCACTGAACTCCAGCCTGGGTGACAGAGTGAGACTCCATCTCAAAAACAAAAACAAAAACAAAAACAAAAAAGAACAAGATTTGTCAGGTACTCAATGCATGGAATAAGACTTGGCAAATGTTAATATTTATCCTTGAGTATTGCTTTTGCTTGAAAAGGAGTTAGAGATATTTTCTTAATTTGATTCAATAATTTGTATTTTAAGTGATTTGAAAGATCAATTTCAGACATCATAATTACTGGTAAAAATTACAAGATAGATAAATATAAGCACAATGTTTTTAAAAGACGTAAATACATCAAATCATAAATGGAGAGCAAGTCTTTTAACCACTCTTAATGAAATTTATCAGTACAAGGTAGGTGTGTGCAAAGTGAAGTGTCAGATGTATGCCAAACCTTAGAATACACCTTGTACATCTTTTTAAACAGTCAGTTTAACTCAAAGATATGAGAGCACACTGAAAATGGGCCACTGGAGACCAATTTCCAATTCTTCTAGAATGTTTTACTGTTCTATACTAAGGAAAATTTTTTGGAAATATTTGAGAGGCATTGCTTTAACACATCATATGTTTTTAAAGGTTTAATTCAATTTAATTCAACAAATACTTATTTGTTCACCTACTGTGGGGAAGAAGATCACTACTAAAATGACCACATTTATTTTGTTACTTCACTTGCTTGAATAGTGCTTGTTTTGAAAACAGTGGTTGAATTTTTGTAAAGATTTTACAACAATGCCGTGCACAGATTAAGCAACATAGTCTAATTCCATCTATCCATCCAATCTGTCGGCCTATCTATATTAGGTTTTCTATGTTTCCAATAAAGATGATTTTTTTCCCACAGTATTTTCTGTCTCCTAGTGTCCCTGTGTAGAAGTAAATCATAGTGTTTTATTATTTGCAATTTTTTTTTTTTTTGGTGAAGAATAGGGGCATTTTCAAACACACTGGCTTTTCAGGATTATCATAACTTTTGAAAAACTATAAGATAGGTGATATAATCAAATAAAGTCCAGGGACCATAAATATTTTACGTAGTGGTGTCTATCACCCTTAGTTTGGCAGGCAAAAGAATCATCTCTGTCATGCTCAATAATGTGGACAAATGGAATGGAATGGTATAATTTAAGTTGATTTTGGGGTGATTAATTTCATTTATAGTAAATAGTATCATTTGCTAATATTTGTATACATTTAAAAATAGGACGTTTCAAAATATGTGGCCTTTTGGATACATTTAATTTACATGGAACGTGTAAGTTATTTCCCCATGATCCACCTGATCCATTCAGTTTGATGTCAACACGGCAATGGTAGAATCTTTGTGCTATAATTTGGAGAAAGTTCTTTCAGTTTGGCATAAAAGGTTAAGGAGAGACAATAAAGACAAATTCTTTGCGTTTGAAATTCCAGCTTTGTTACTTAGTAGCTGTGTGACTTTCAGGAACATTTTTAACCACTCTGTGCCTTGGTTTTCTGTCTGACGAATGAGATTAATGTTTATATCCCCTAAGATTGCTGCGAGTTAGTATCTGTAAACATTTAGAGCAGTGTCTGGCTTGTACTATGCTAATAATTAGACTTGGCATCCATGGATTTTTACATTTTAACAACACCCAAATAACCAAATAATGATCTTGTTGGCCTTTTATAATATTAATAGTAATTATATTATGGTATATCTGTGCTTTGTATTAGGGTATAAATTAACACTTTTTTGTAGTGACTCTTGTTGATGAATGTCTCATTAAAGCATCATCATTCCTTCTTAGATTTTTAATGAGGTCTCTTTTTTTTATGCAGTGTCAAATGAAAGCAGGTAGAAGCAACAAATACAAGCAAATCATTCTTTAATGAGTATCTTAAATCTATTAACTTTCTTTTGGCTTTATTCACGTATCATGATAATTACATTTTTAAACTTATTTCAAGAATAACTAATGTTGAATATTCTTCATGAAGGTAATCATTGATTTATATAAATAGTAATTACTCTGTTGTCACATGTTTGAATGTATTTCGAATTTTATTTACTTTCAAATAAACTATATAAATAGGGCCAAGATATAAATTTTTAAGTTTCCAAATAACGCCTTTGTGGATGTATGCTTGTAGAGACAGCCTGTGTGGGATTTTCTGTCTCAGAGAAACATACAGTATAAATAAGTGAATTTAAGGCACTATTTCATTGAAGATTGAGAAAAATTGTATTGTGTGACATTTCAAACTTTACATTTGCATGGATTTGATTTTTGAGTTATTTCTTAAATGCCATCCTGAAAGTATGGAACATATGAAGACACTGAAAAGGAAGGGATAGGGTTTGAATATGATACTGGATTAAGGGGAAAAAAAAAAAAGGTAAGAACTAGATGAAATACTACAAGGGTAAGGCCGGGCACGGTGGCTCATGCCTGTAATCCCAGCACTTTGGGAGGCGGAGGCGGGCGGATCACGAGGTCAGGAGATCAAGACCATCCTGGCTAACACCGTGAAACCTCATCTCTACTAAAAATACAAGAAAATTAGCCAGGCATGGTGGTGGGCGCCTGTAGTCCCAGCTGCTCAGGAAGCTGAGTCAGGAGAAAGGCGTGAACCCCGGGAGGCGGAGCTTGCAGTGAGCTGAGATCGCACCACAGCCCTCTAAGCCTGGGCGACAGAACCAGACTCCGTCTCAAAAAAAAAAAAAAAGAAATACTACATGAGTAAGAAGTAAGAAATTTCATTAGGGGATGACCAGATTGTTTAGGCAGTGACAAACAAGGCTTGAAATGGAAGAACAAAAGTGAGGTATTTTTTGAGAAACTGCTGGATTTGTATCTTGGGAGTTAAACTGTACTCTTAATCAAATAATATATGTGATTACCCTTGGTAAACTGCAGAGTGTTAAGCATTATCAGTATTGCCATAATAATTAATAACATTAATAATGTAATGCTATTGATTTATCCATATTGGTTTTCTTTTCTTTATGCTGACAATTTTCCTAATCATGCAATTTCTGAACCATTCAAAGTCTTCATAGATATTGTATTCATTTACTAAAGTGAGATAATAATGTAGATCAATTTAGTGTTGCACTGATAAAGGATTAATATCTATCTATAAATTTGTTCAGGATGTTAAATTATTAAGAATTTTATTGGCCGGGCACGGTGGCTCATGCCTGTAATCCCAGCACTTTGGGAGGCCGAGGCAGGCGGATCACGAAGTCAGGAGATCGAGACCATCCTGGCTAACACGGTGAAACCCTCTCTACTAAAAAATACAAAAAATTAGCCGGGCGAGGTGGTGGGCACCTGTAGTCCCAGCTACGCGGGAGGCTGAGGCAGGAGAATGGCGTGAACCCCGGGGGACGGAGCCTGCAGTGAGCCGAGATCGCGCCACTGCACTCCAGCCTGGGTGAAAGAGCGAGACTCCTTCTCAAAAAAAAAAAAAAGAATTTTATTTATGTTGATCAATTTATGCTATTTCCATTCGTCTACTTAGCACCAAGGTATTGGTATATAATAGGAGAATTAAAAATGAGGAACCAGAAATTTAAAATTTAGAAATGTTTTGCTAACATTTAAAATATTAATTACTAATTATTAAGTACAAATTATGATATGTATATAGTTGTAGAATAGTACCGTTATTAATTCATATAACTTGGAAATGATTTTAGAAATATATAATCACACCAAGTTGCTGTTGTTGGAGCAGTTATCACACTTAGAAGTTATAAACTTTATAAGTCAGATGTTGTAGTACTCACAGTTTTATTAGGCACAATGTTGACCCAACCTCATCTAGGCAGGTCATTTAATGAATATCACAGCATGTAAACAGACATGTCAGGTTGAAAAAAGCATTACCCTAAAATGAGGTCAACATGAGTTGATTCTCTCAGCTGTGTGGGCAGCTGAGCCCTCTCCAAATCCCAAGCTAAGTCCGACTCAATAGCAGAGCTTCCTAGGCTGCTAAAAAAGGAACAGCTGCAGCAGTAACAGGGCAACTTCCTTCTTTAGCAACTACTTGAGATGAGGGGCAGCACACTGCCTACACTAGGAGTAATGAAAATTACAGATAAACAAATTAAAAAATATTTCCAGTTACCTTATGTGTGTAATTTTCTGTATACTACATTATGCTCATGTGGCAGACAGAAATTAGAATTGTTGGACACAAATCTCTAATAATTTAAAATCTTTTAGTTTTTTACATCATATATAACTGAAACATTTTTAGTATCCTAAATGTTAAAGAACTCTCACAAAACAACTTGTGTGACAAGTGCATTTGACCCTCAAACAATGCACCATTCTCCCAAGCTATCAAAAATCTATGTATAACTTTTGACTCACCCAGAGCTTGACTGCTAATAGCCTACTGTTGATTTGAAGCCTTATTAATAACATAGTTGATTGTATATGCATTATATAATGTATTCTTACAATAAAATAAGCTAGATAAAAGAAAATCTTCTTAAGAATATAAGGAAGAGAAAGTATATTTACTATTCATTAAGCATAAGTTGATACTAAGTATATTTATCCTTGTTGCCTTTATGTTGAGTAGGCTGAGGAGGAGGAGGAGAAAGAAGAGGGGTTGGTCTTAATGTCTCAGGGGTGGTAGAGGCAGAAGAAAGTCTGCGTATAAGTGGACATGTGCAGTTCAAACCCGTGTTGTTGTTCAAGAGACAAATGTATTTTCTCCCAATACATGACTGTCTTTTAAATTTCTTTGAGTCTTTGTGATGAAGATAAATTTTTAATTTTAATATAGTCAAACATCATTTTTATCATGAGTGCTTTTTTTAAAAAATATATCAATAATTAGAAAAATATTTTCCTCCAATATTATCTTTTTAAATAAGGTTGCCATGGTTTGACTGTTTGTCCTCTCCAAACTCATGTTGAAATTTAATTGCCATTGTGGCAGTATTAAGAGGTGAGATTTTTAAGAGGTGATTAGGCCATGATATGAACACAGCAAGAAGGACCTTGTCAGATGCTGGCCCCTCAAACCTTAGACTTCCCAGCCTCCAGAATTGTGAGCCAATACTCTTCAGTTCATTATAAATTACCCAGTCTTAGGTATGCTTTTATAGCAGCAAAAATGGACTAAAGCAAAGACATATAAAAATTAATAAATTGAGCCAGGCATGGTCGCTCACACCTGTAATCTCAGCACTTTGGGAGGCTGAGGCAGGCGGATCATGAGATCCGGAGATCGATACCATCCTGGCTAACATGGTGAAACCCTGCCTCTACAAAAAAAAAAAAAAAAAAAAAAAAAAAAAAAAAAAAAAAAAATTAGCCGGGCATGGTGGCAGGTGCCTGTAGTCCCAGTTACTCTGGAGACTGAGGCAGGAGAAAGGCGTGGCGGAGCTTGCAGTGGGCCGAGAATGTGCCACTGCACTCCAGCGTGGGCAACAGAATGAGACTCTGTCTCAAAGAAAAAAAAAATAATAAATTGTAGCATTATAGACACATTTTATTTTTTTTAAAAGCTTCCATTTAACACACCTAGTTCAAATCATCTGCATACAATTATTTACAATAATCTGAATCTGTGAAAATAACAAATCAACTCTTGTATCCACTATATCCTAGAATCACAGTTCTCTCAAACACACAGTACTTCCCTCTATTTTCACAGTGTCTTAACAAAGAATATTGGTAGGTTGAATTTTCTGATAACTAGAAAGAAGCTACATGGTCTTTTCTGGTATACCAGCGTGTATATCCGAGTGAAGGTTAAGGTTAACTTAATTTCTCACTTCAGTTGAAAATCAATTCTTCTACCCTTTTGTCATAATCCTATCAACTACATAGAGAAGCTGTTCTATTTGAGAGTTATATTTGAATTTGCACAGGGAATTAAATTTTAGCTTTCAGATACCGAAAGGTTTTAGAGGATGACAGGATCTTTTTGTCTGTATTTACTGTAATAAGTAGTGACCCTGGAGTTCTAAAAGGGTTTTCATAAGGGGCCTTTGCTAAGAATAAAGGACAGTCGGGGGAGGAATTCCAGAGTATATGGTCTTTCTGTTTCTGGCAGATGCTGTACAAAAGACAGTGTACTCAGTGTCTTTTTTCAGAGACAGAAACAACTGTACTTTTAAAATACATTTAAAATTTATGTATTGGCAATAAAACAGTCATTTACATTTCTCCAGTGGTTTTTCTTGAGCTCTCAGAAATTTTTTTCCAATGAAGACCAAATACTTTCTTTATTAAGTTATAAAATAGTTAGCATACAATTGCGGTAAGAGAAGACGACCCTACCAATTTCCTGAGTTAGCATTTTAAATTTGTTTATTTGCTGAAATTCAATCCATTAAGAAAGTCAATTGGGGCTGGGCGTTGTGGCTCACGCCTATAATCCCAGCACTTTGGGAGGCCAAGGTGGGTGGATCACAAGGTCAGGAGTTCAAGAGCAGCCTGGCCAACATAGTGAAACCCTGTCTCTACTAAAAAAAAAAAAAAAAAAGGAAAAGAAAGAAAAAAATTAGCCAGGTGTGGTGGCAGGTGCCTATAATCCCAGCTACTTGGGAAACTGAGGCAGGAGAATGGCTTGAACCCATGAGGCAGAGGTTGCAGTGAGCTGATATCGCGCCATTGTACTCCAGCCCGGGCGACAGTGCGAGACGCTGTCTCAAGAAAATAAAAATAAATAATAATAATAATAAAAATAATAATAATTGGATGGCAAAGAACCTTTATAGAATGCAATTAGATGAAAAGACAAGATTCTCCTTTGTTTATTGAGGCTCAAATTTTGGAATTTTCTTCCAAGATCCGTGAGCAGAGCAATGGTAGATGGGGACACGGGGATGTAAGAAAGAACAAATGGGTATGGGTAAGAGATTGTACACCTGGCCTGAGCCTACTCTCCATGATCAATGCTGCCTTTGATTTTGGGAGTGCTACAGAGGCTGCTCAGTTACTTGTACACAAATTCTCCTCATAACTTGTTCAGTTTTGGGCTTTTCCTAGCCTTTCCATTCTACTGAGAAACTCTTTCTCTCAAAAGCACCCTTCTGAATGATTGTGTACTTTTTCTTTTTTTTCACTTCTGCTTTTACTTACTTGAGATGGCCTTTTTCTGCTGATTTTGCCCTTTTTCGTACTCCTAGAATTATCACTATTGGAAATTTTAAAACTTTCTTATAGTTAGGAGCCCTTCATTATTTCAGTCCTGAACAGAACATAAATACACTTTCTTTCGAATGCTAACAGTCTTATAGTTTATGCTGCCAAAGGCACTGATCTCAATATATTGCCTTAGAGCAGCTGATCAAAATCAACCTTCAAAAATCAGCTTCTTATCTTCATTCTAAAAATCCAAGTTATGATGGCTCCCTCACAATTTTTTATGGTTGCTTTAATCAGCTCAAGGTGCTATAACAAAATATCATCCAGTGAGTGGTTTGTAAATAACAATAAATTCATTTGTTATAGTTTGGGAGTTTGAAAATTCAAGGCGAGGGCAATGGTAGATTGAGTCAGGTGAGTCAATTTCCTGGTTCATAGTTGGCTTCTTGCTGTTTTTCACAGCAGGTTTATAAGTAAAAGTAGATTGATTTGAATAAATCATTATAGAACTTAAAATTTGCTTAAAGCAGTGCCTTATTAATATTAAGATCAATGAGTAGAGTATATTAAAGAGCTTTTCGATCATTGAATATCACAAACTTTAAGAAAAAAGGTTATTTTTAATTTTAAATATCAATTGATGATAGTTTCAGTATTTATCGAATTCCTAACAATCCAAATTTCTATATATCACGAACTTCAAGTGATTTCTGTCTCATTTCTTATTTTCTCTCTTCTCCTAAAGAGAGGCTACCCAGGGACCGTTTTCTGTATTATTACTTAACTTTTCAGCTTTTTCATACCAGTCAGTGTAAACATATTTCATAGAATTTAATACTACTGTATATAATACTCTGTAATTTTGGTTTATTTCCAGGTCTAATATTCATATCCTTAACTACATTTGACTGTTGACTGTGCCTCTGTATGTGGGTGAGTGTACTGGTCCAGTAGGTGCCTTTGTTGCAAAGATGTGTGGCAAAAGAGACTGTAGTTATGATAATCTCCATGTGGACCCATCATCCTACTCTATTATCCTGCATTTTACTGTATCTGTGCTGACTGAGATAATTTCATTTTCCTGTGCTGCATTTGCTTGAAACGCTTCATCCTATTCCTCAGAGAGCAGATTTGTCTTTAATGTTTTAGTTTCTCAATACTAATATTGATGGTGGAGTTGGGGATCATATCCTCCCCCCAATCCCACCAAATTTTCTTTAATATCGCTCTTTTTCAGTTCACCTTATAGTGACTACTTAAATAGCCTTCTGTCACACATTCTTTCTAAAGTGTTTATATTAAAATGTAAGGCCGGGAGCGGTGGCTCACGCCTGTAATCCCAGCACTTTGGGAGGCCAAGGCGGGTGGATCACGAGGTCAGGAGATCGAGACCATCCTGGCTAACACGGTGAAACCCCGTCTCTACTAAAAATACAAAAAAAAAAAAAAATTTGCCCGGTGTGGTGGCAGGCGTCTATCATCCCAGCTACTCGGGAGGCTGAGGCAGGAGAATGGCGTGAACCCGGAAGGCCTTGCTTGCAGTGAGCCGAGATCATGCCACTGCACTCCAGCCTGGGCGACAGAGTGAGACTCCATCTCAAAAAAAAAAAAAAAATTAAAAAAAAAAATTCAATTGGCAATTTGAAGAAGAAAAAAATTGTAAAGATGGGAATAAAAATTACCTGCATTTGAAAATTAATACTGCATTTATTTTAGTGTTTAATTGTGTGTGCATGAGAGAAAGTTGCATATGTATGTTGACATCTGTGTGTGTGTGTGTGTGTGTGAATGCAGAGAAAGTTCTGTTTATAACAGAAGAAGTTATAAGTTTTAAAACAGTTTATATTCAAACCTATAAGCATATGTGTGTACATATGACCAATCTACCCATAAACCTACTTTATACTTTCTTTACTTAATCATTTGCAATGTTAATGTCTCTTCATATCAATAGTCTTCAAAAATAATTTTACAGTGATTGCATCGTATTCTATCATAGAAATAGAACATATTATTAATGTTTTAGGACTATCAGCTCTTATGGCCACTGAGCAGTAACATACTAATACAACAAAACCACCGGGGTTGCAGGAGAGAACGAGTTTAAAGATGGTGGCCCAATGGAGAGATGGGAGAAAACCCTCAAATCCATCTTCCCCAGGAGTTCTGGGCTAAGGTTATAAGGGGACTGTGGAAGGTGATGGGCCAGGAAATTAGGGTTGTTGACTGGTCCATGTACCAGGAGTAAAATCATCAGGATGTGGAAACTGTATAATTTGGTGAGTCAGCTCCTCCTGGGATCCTTCAGACCCGTTGGTGTCAGTGGTTTCACATGAGACAATACTTTAAATGGAAAAATTATTTCGCAGTGCTTATGTTGTTATCTGTAGAGCAGTTAAGGAAAGCCATAATCCTGTGACAGCGATTCTAGGGCAATAGGTGAACATCTATGAGGAAGTGGTGAGTAATGCTGAGTGTGCTAAAGCTTGGTTTATTTTTGCTTCTTTTACTCCCTGGTTCCATGATGAATTTTACAAAGTTTTTAGGGATAGTTTCATCAACTGTTTCATGTTGTTTATAATTCATACCATTTACTGTTTGTAACATAAATTTCTATATAAATAATGAGAAGTTCAAGTGTCATATCAAAATTGGAATAATTTTATGAAAAGTTTTACCCATTAATAAATCCACACTTTTCATGTTTGGCAAATTGCTTTTCAGAAAGCTATATAATTTGAAATTTTTTGCAGCAATATAAGTTTGTTTTTAATCATGTTTTATGATGATTGGAACACACATATATCTGGATATATACATACAAATAGGTGCATACATACATACAGAAATAAAGGGGAGAGGATTGGTAGCTAAAACGGCATTAAAATTGTGTCTTTTTAAATTACCATTCTTGAGATGGAATATCACCTATACTTTTAATTTCTATGCTTTTCTAAATGAGGGTTTTCAGCATTTCCAGTGTTTTATTATATATGTTGCTGTCAAATACATCAACTATTACTAAAAATTTCTTCCCAAACCCAAAATTATTCGTTTTTTTCTTATAGCTCCGTTGTTGCAATTTTAGTTTCCTCATTTAACTCTTCAATCTGTCTGTAATTCATCATCGTACATATAAAGTAGGGATCAAATTTGATTTCTTAAAATAAACCAGTTTCTTATTGGAAAAAGCTCTAAACTTTTCCCACTGGTTTATAAAGCTCCTTTATAAAGTGCACATGAACACATGCACAGACTCAGTCCCACACACATGCCTTCATCACATCTACAGTAGGGTCTCCTCTAAGATTATCTATTTGTTGCTCATATTGTAGGTTTTAAAAATGAGTTTTTAAAAAAATATCTACTGCATAAGTTGTCCTATTCATGGTCCTTCTCAATAAATAATTAGGCTATTTTCTCCTGTTTATTCTTTCAGATCAAATTTTAAAACATTACTTCAAGTTAAAAATACTCAGGTGTTATTTTCTTTAAGCTTGTACAAATCTTATAAATTAACTCTCAAAGAATTGACATTTATACAATAATTAGTCTTCCCATGTAGGAATAAGGCTCTGAGGAACTATATAATCAACTAAGGAATTTAATAATTGAAAGAGTTTTCCATCTTATGGGATGTAGAGGAAATAAATATTACTTCTGTCCTGAATTTAAAGTAAAGATTATTGAATCATTTGTACCAAGTCTTTGACGTGCTCCCTATCTTATCAGCCAGTTTTCTTTTTCTGTGGACTCAGACTGTGTCAGAGGCAAAGAAAGCTTGTAAAGCTCCAGGATGGATACTCGTCTTGATAAAGCTACTTTTTGTTTTCATTCCATTAAATATAATAAGATGAACTATTTGTTCTATTGGTCACTTTCTATTATAAAAATTGTGCCTTCCTGTTTTCTGATATTGAATGCCTTAGCTAAAAGAGAAGACATTTTATATCACAGTATTTATTGATTGGCTTTGATGAAATGAATTTTAGTCTGTTAAAGTTTTAAACCTTTGCTTTAGAGCTGTGGAAACAGATGTTATGATGAAGAAGAGTTTTTGAGAACCTCAGTGGGAAATTTGGTGGTTGAGGATGTGAAATAACTCATTTTACTGGACTGAGTGCTTTTGTAGAATCTGTCAGAAGAGACGTTCTCTCCTGTTTCTATATGACAGAGGTACGTCCTGGGCTCCTTCCATTTTCTTAGGTCCTATGGCAGGCCTGGGATCCCCACTTATGAATCTCAGTTACCATATTATCCCTCCAAGTTCAGGGAATCCACAGTTGCAGGGCTCAGGGTTCACATGGCCTACTAAAACCTAGGCGAATGTCACAGAATGTACTGTCAACAATTTGGAATTTAATGTATTAAAAAAAATTAATGAATGAGTGCAGGAACCTGGAAATGCGATGTATTTATCTGCTGAAAGAGAAGACGTGAGAAAGTATTTATGAATCATATGTTGACATAGATAGGAAGGTGGATAGGTTTGTATTACTCAGAATGTTGAGTAAAATACAATAGAAATTTCAAGGCCGGGTGTGGTGACTCATGCCTGTAATCACAGCACTTTGGGAGGCCGAGGTGGGCAGATCACTTGAGGCCAGGAGTTTGATACTAGCCTGGCCAACATGGTGAAACTCGTCTCTACTAAGGAAACAAAAATTAGCCGGGCATGGTGGCAGGTGCTTATAATCCCACCTACTCGGGAGGCTGAGGCAGCAGAATCCAGGGATGGGGAGGTTGCAGTGAGCTGAGATCACATGACCACACTCCAGACTGGATAACAAGAGCAAGACTCCATTTCAAAGGAAAAAAAAAAAAGAAAGAAAGAAAGAAAGAAAGAAAGATCAAATACCTTTGTCTTTTAACCATCAGTGATTGGTTGCACAGATATTGATTGGGTTCATTATATAAACCAGAAATATTTAAGTGCTAGGCATTTAGCAGTTAACAGGGAAGTTCCTGCTTACATTCTAGGGTGTGAATGGGTTTATACAGTTTAATTTTTTAGTGCATGTTAAAATCTGTCTCATTATAAAGAAGAAACAAGTAAATATGTGATCCAAAAAATGCTACCACAGAAAAAATATATATGCTATAACAGTTGAGTTAGGAAAATTCTACTAATTACAGAGATTTATGTAGCGTGCTTACCAATTGTTCCTGATCATTATTCAATAAATAATGGCTTTTTATATCAACAAGCATGTCAACAAATTTTTGGTAGGTTTGGAAAGGTTTACACTTCTAATTATTCTCCCTGATTTACCTTGTAATATAAAAAGTCTGGAAGCAATGGACAGAAACCAAAAATACCGTTGTTTCAAGTTTCAAAAGTTTAATAGAAGTCAGCTAAAAGATGTCTACCATTTAAAAAAAATAATATATGGTTGAGGTTTGTGTTTCTAGAGTTTATACAAAAAGGCTTGCACACAGATCACTCAGAATTTCAATGACATCTGTACACTGTTATTAACATAGTATTTTTAAATAGTAATATTTTTGAAGCTTATATATTATGGTCTTACATGGAATTTAATCTTAGAATTTTAACTTTTGCTTACAGATTTTAATTACACAGCAGAAATATTTAATACAACATTGTCAAGAATTTATTCTTATATAAACCCTATGTTTTGACAGCATCCTTGGCAATAATACATTTGTAATTATAAATATTACCACAATACTATTAAACGACAGTAGTATGTGTATGGAGACAGATGTATTTTGAAGAAAATAGACATATATATAGGACTCTTGAAAGAATACAATTTAGTGATCATCTACCTGATAAACAAATGGAAATTCAAGTAACCTCAGTCTCAAACTTAACATGTAAATTTGAAATACTTATATGTAATGCTGACTCGTCATTCTTTATGCAACATAATCATGTTATTACATGTCATATTCAATTGTAACAGTATGAAATTTGTAATTAATGCTACCCTATCATTAACAAAAACAATAATACATGTTTGCATTTCTGTGAGTTTGCAAATCTCTAGTCCATGTAGAATGAATGTATTACAAGCCTACTAGCAGGTTATTTGTTGAGATTCGTGACTGAGCAAATAGGTATTTGCCAGATAACATCTGAGGCAGACCTTTAAAATTTGGTAAAAAGTTTCTAAAGCAATATGGGGCAGGGGATTAAAAGCTTCTTGGGCATCAGAAACATCGTGAACTGGGATACTGAAGCAGGAAAGAATTCATTGAAAACGAGTAGTATATCTCAGCCATATACTTCTGATATATCAGAAGCCATTAGGCTGAGGACACACCGATACTATATAATTCGTCAGTTATTTGGAAAACAAAATCGACCCTCAGGATTTTATGCCCTCAGACAATTAATCTGCATGTATTTAAGGTATAAAAATACATATATACCATCCACATACCCTTATCTAAAAATGAGAACAGCTATGTGTTAAAACATAAAGACTACAACAGTTCTTACTCATTTCTCTTTTCACAGTTAACTGTTTCATTTAGATTTTATGGCAATCTGTATTCACATGCTAGCATAGAAGTCGTATTAAAAAACCTTGATTGAGATGTAATTCACACATCATACTATTTACCCAATTAAAGTGTATAATCCATATGGTTTTTTAGCATGTTCAGAGTTATGCAACACCAATACAATCAATTTTAGAACATTTTAATCACTCAAGAAACTTCAGAACCGTTAGTAGTAATTCCTCATTTCCTACACCCTATACTCTCCCACTACTCATTCCCCCCAGAAATTATTTGTCTGCTTTCTGTTTCTATATATTTCTAAATGTCCAGAATAGAAATGACTTTATATGTTTTTGAAAACTTTGGTATCAACTACAGTACTTAAAATGAATACCAGTAACTGCATGTATTATCTTTGAACAAATTGCCGCTGTGAAATGAAGAACAAAATTCATTTTGCCTTTGGATTTTTCTTGCTATCTTTCTTATTTTTAAATACTTTTCATGTGTAATATTGAGATGACTATGTGAAGGTGAGCTGGGTTATGATTAAACAGAAGAAAACAGATAACTCACAGATACTGGCAAGTATAATAAAGTTACTTCCTGAGGTTGTCTTATTCAAAGATTTTAAGAAAATGAACCTACAGACAATACCAAGCTATAATCCATATTTTCTGCCTCTGAGAGGCCTTAAAGAGAATTGTGAAAGATGTCTGGTTAAATCTTTGCTCCTATTTAGGCCCATTTTTAACCCTATCCCTAGCCCTCAATCAACTGTCAGGTATTGCTCTATTTTCAAAATTACAAACATCTAAACAGCAATCTGTCATGGGAAGACCTGAGTTCTTTGATTTCCAGTATTTAAAGGCAATGTTTCCTCCAATTCCTAACAGAGAATGTGTTAGCAAATCTCCTGAGACTTGCTCAGAATGCAACCAGGCATGTCTTGATTTGCATAGGCAAATCTCTGCAATTGCTGTATTTCTTTTAGAGTGAGAGAATTTGCCCCAATTGAATAGACACATTAGGATTTGCCCTTATTTGGAGTTTGTCTTTCACATGCTTAAACATGATGTTATTTGTACGTTATTATTTTTGTAAAAGAGTAAATTCAAATTTATTTATTTCCACTTTTAAAAAAAAAATCGTGCTTTCAAGCTTGATAAGAGCATGTGAGTTTTTAACAAAACAGTTTATAGAGAGCAATCAAGAAATTATTTGAATATTAAAGGTATTCTTAAATATATATAGAAAATGTATGTGTGTACATATGTGTGTGTGTTTGTGTGTGTGTGTGTTTCACGTTGGTCAGGAGTATCACATTGCATGGAAAATGTTTAAAAGTACTCCGAAATTTAAAAGTCAATAGCTACATGATCAAGGGCCCCAGTATAACAGGATTTTAAGTTATTTTTTTGTATTAAATATAATTAATCGTGACTGTAATAAGCTATGTCACCAATTTCATAAATTTATGGCTAACTCATATAATCAAATCTCTTGAATTACATTTACTTCTGCATGTAAGAAAAATGGAAGAGGAAGAACAGATGTTAAAATTCTCCATCTCTCTGTGAGACGATATTACTTCCGTAAAGTTTAGAAAGCAAAATTAACCTTATTGTATAGATAAAGCTAAATATATTCACAAATCTTTAAAGAGTAATACTTAATGATCTAAGACAATTTTAAGAACTTAAGAATGCACTTAAAAAAGAAGGTCCCAAGCTATTTTAAAAATTGCTCCTAATGTTATTCCGCTTTAGGCTTCACTTAAAAAATTTACAGGAGGGAAATAAATGCTTTTTCATATTGATGTAATATGTGCTTAAGGGTATACAGTTTTAATATGTGTTTTTTCATAGTGACATACACTTTTGATAGTTAAAAGAAACGGAAATAGTAGAGGATCCCTTTGCTGTGATATGTCTTAGAAAATGAATAAATATCTGATGAGTGTGTGGTAAATATCCCTGAAGACACAGCGTTTATATATACTGAAGAAGTTGCAATTTAAAAACAAATGCGGGCAACAGTCTATAGAATGTCCAAGTTTCATTTAAAATTGATAACTATTTTTCTCAGAAAGTAAGTGATACAGTATTTGCCTCTTAGGAAAATTGAATTACTAACCAGTAATTATAGTTCTCTGAATCTAATATTCTCAGTGGATTTGTATCAACTATCTTGGGGCATTTTGGCATATGTGGTATAGTGATGTAGCTGTATTATAAAATAAAGAAAATTAAGTTCTGATAGATTGCATCTTAAATCCATCTAGTATCATTCTATAAAGCCACTTAAAAAAATTTTTTCCCCAACAGTTTTGTCAAGTAAATTCTACTAACCCAACATGTAGTTCTTTAAAGCACAGGAAGTTTAAAATACAGGCTCAAGATCATAATGACATTTATAAAGCTAGAAATAAAATCTGTAGTCCTGATAACTGTACAGATCCACTTTGTCATATATAGTCTATTTTTGTAAAATTGTGTAGAAAAGCAATATATATGGAATGTACCAATCTTTAGAAGATTTTAAACATCCGTCATCTGCACTATCTCATGTGCTATAATATTTTTGAACCTTTAATTCAGTATGGCATGATATGTATTTAGCTGTGGATTGCTTATTAAAATGTGTATCTGAAAATTTGGATACAACGTGGAAATTTAATTATTTTATAATGAGATTTTAGAAAGCATGATATATGAGAATCAAGATTCTAGAATAAAAATATTTAGACATAATTATCATATTCAGAGTTACATGAACAATAAGAAACACCTTACCATTTGAAGCTTCATAAACAATGAAATACATATTTCTATTGCATCAAAAATTTCTGAAGTATAATGTAGCTAAGGAAGAACTAATGTCTTCTGGAAAATAGAAAGACAATAATTATAATTAATCCTTATAAAAAGTTGATTTGGAGAAAGTATTAAAAGAATAATTAGAAAGCTTAAATTCTTCTAAATTCCAAATGTTTGCCTACTGTTGCCAGATCGGAAGATCCCCTTTTTCTCTACTTATATCAGTAAGTTTAAATACTGTTTTTAGAAAATATATGCTTTCTCATCAATAGGGAGGTAAGAATACTGGAGAATGTAATTTTAAATACTTGCATGATGAAAATACGAATCATGCCAAGGGATTTTATTATCATTTCTTTTCTGTAAGAGGATTGAATTTATTTGTATTGTATATGATACAATTAAAATAAATTTATGCATATGATCATCTGAAAACAAATGTTCAACCAAGAAAAAATAACTAGCAACAAAATATTCAAAAGCATATTTTACTGCTTTTGAGGCATATGCCTTAGTTCTTGCTTGTCCTAAGAAATAGAGATTGCATGATAAAATTTTTTTTTTTTCCTAAAGCCTTTGTCAGTATATTTGGAACTGTGAATTAACTTTCATTTCAGATGAATATTTCGGTTTCTTATTTTAAGGAATGTAGACTTTCAAAAGATTCCAGTATCAAAAGGTGACTCCTGCAGAAAGGGTTTGAAGGAGATTTAAGTGGTTTTCGCTCCTCCTATCATGCAGTAAGTGGAAAAATCCCATAGAAATTCGAGTTAATATGCTCAGCTCTTAATTCCATTTAGCAGGTAGGAAATATTTTATTATATATCAACAAAGATGATTATCTTTGTAGTGCTTTATATATTTTTTGAGAAATACATAATAAAATGGATATAAAATATAAAACCAATAATTTATAGATCCCTACTTTCATTAATATGATATTTTATGGTAATAATAAAAGCAGGAAACATTTGAAAGCAACTGTGAGTGCCAAATACTTTGTAAGGAATCTTTCATTTCAAGTTTACAAGAGCTTTGCATGGAGAGCTGTCTTCCTTATAAACTAGGAGGTGTGAAAAACTGAATTCAAACTCAAATTAGCTTAATCTAAAATGCATACCCTCAACCAGTGTGTTATACTTTCTCCATTGATTTTATTTACAATTAAACCACTTTTAATCCATTTCCAAATTTTAGTTTGCATTCAGTACTATTCAATACCTTTCTTTCAAAGAAAACTTCCTTATTATATAAGTAGCATATGTTAATTGCAAAGTATGCAAAAAGTAAAAAGTAAATCAGAGGAAATGCATAAAATTATCTGCAGTCATACTACCCAAAACACATTCACTCATTAACTACACATTCCTTGGGGTTTTTTCATATGTTGGACATATACATATATATGTTCAAGTGATACCTATTATTACATAGAAACTGATAATATTAAACATAAACTTATTTATTTATTTATTTATTTATTTATTTATTTGAGATGGAGTCTCCCTCTGTATCCCAGGCTAGAGTGCAGTGGCTTTATCTAGGCTCACTGCAACCTCCCCCTCCTGGATTCCAGTGATTCTCTTGCCTCAGCCTCCCAAGTAACTGGGATTACAGGCACTCACCGCCATGCATGGCTAATTTTGTGTTGTTAGTAGAGATGGAGTTTCACCATGTTGGCCAGGCTGCTCTCAAAATCCTGACTTCAAGTGATCTGCCCACCTTGGCCTCCCAAAGTGCTGCGATTACAGGCGTGAGCTACCATGCCCGGCCCCTTAACCATAAACTTTATAGCTTTAGTTTTGTGAAAACATAATGTACATAATTGACCATGTTGTCAATGTTTACAACATTATTGATAATACCTGTGTGGTATTCCAGTGAATATTTGTTATAATTATTTAACACTTAGTTTCTCTAGTTTGTCACCATTTATATAATATTCCAAGAAACATAATTCAGACATTAAAAATACATTTTTGTTGTATTAGTCAAGACATGTCCATACTGATTATATTTGGTATTCTTTAAAAGTGTCTTTTGCCTAAATTTTATCTAATCTGTAAATTTGCCATGGTGATACTTACGCCCAAGCCAATATATTCTTCCTTCACTATCTAATATTGATTCTGAAATAAAACTTAATAGATATATCTCACATTCATTTCCAATGCAACCTGGATTTCTTGTGTGAAAATCATCATAGTTATCATTTTATTGCATTTCTTACTGTAATATTAGCTACAGAAAGACAAAGTTCATATTTGTCTATTTTTTAGCATGAATCAGGCATTTAATATATATTTGAATAGTGGACAAATACAATTGTTTTTGAATTTCTTTATTAATATTTAGTAAGATTTATTTATTTATTTGGGATGGAGTTTCACTCTTGTTGCCCAGGCAGAGTGCAATGGTGTGATCTCTGCTCACTGCAATCTCCACCTCCTGGGTTCCAGGGATTCTTCTGTCTCAGCCTCAGGAGTAGCTGGGATTACAGGTGCCCGCCGCCAAGCCCAGCTAATTTTTTTTTGTTTAAACGATGTTTTTGTTTTGTTTTTGTATTTTTAATAGAGACAGGGTTCCAGTTCCACCATGTTGGCCAGTCTGGTCTCGAACTCCTGAACTCAAGTGATCCACTCACCTTGGCCTTCCAAAGTGCTGGGATTACAGGCATGAGCCACTGCGCCTGGCCAATATTTAGTAAAGTTTTATTGTACGTAGTTTTGTTTCTTTCAAACTTGAGTCCATATACCTATGGTTATTTACATAATTGTGTTTTATTAAGAGTCGTCTTCTCAGTTTAATCCTTCTAGTAAATTAAATGTATTATCTGTAAAATAATTTTTATGCAGCCAATAAAAAATTACTTAAGAAATAAGCCACTTCTTGTATGGGCGTGGTGGCTCCCATCTGTAATCCCAGCACTTTGGGAGGCCAAGGCAGGTGGATAACCTGATGTCAGGAGTTCCAGACGAGCCTGGCCAGCATGGTGAAATCCCGTCTCTACTAAAAGTACAAAAATCTGCCGGGTGTGGTGGTGCACTCCTGTATTCCCAGCTACCCAGGAGGCTGAGGCAGGAGAATTGCTTGAACCCTGGAGATGAAGGTCGCAGTGAGCGAGATGGAGCCACTACACTCCAGCATGGCGACAGAGCGAGAATGCCTCAGTATTCATATTTTTAAAATAAAAGCCACCAACAGAATTGAAAAATAAGATTGCTAAAAATATATAATGATTTTCAGTGATTTTCAGTATACTGAGAAAACAGCTCATCAAACCACAGACCATGATACCACTATTTTAATGTGAAAACTTTTTGTGACAGAATTATTCATTCACAGAAACTATTGAGCAAATTATTTATCTCTTTGCCACAGAGAAATCAAAAGATGTGTTTCCCCTGTGCTAATAGTGTGGTATGATTGTCACAAACTAAGAGCCCTCAATAGAAATATGGCCCTACTATCTAGCTACTGTTGGAAATAGCAGCTTCACATCAACTCCTTTAACACCACAGCCTTTTATTCAGCTGTCCTCTGCTATTTAATTGGCATCTATTCAACATCTCCATGTCTGGGTCAAATTTTTTATTTACCTAGAAATACATTGTGTGATTAATTTATTCCAGCGCCTTTAGAGTAAGTTGAGCTGCAGAAAAGTAGATGTCTTTTAGGTAAAATGTAGTGTCTTTAATAATGAATATGATGCTAGATTGGTCACATCTTTTTCTGACTTTTTGTTTTTTCTTTTGAGACAGGAGAGTCTCGCTCTGTTGCCCAGGCTGGAGTGCAGTGGTGCGATCTCAGCTCACTGCAACCTGCGCCTCCCAGGTTTTCGCGATTCTTCTGCCTCAACCTCCTGATTAGCCGGGATTACAGGCGCACGCCACCACGCCCGGCTAATTTTCGTATTTTTGGTAGAGATGGGGTTTCCCATTTTAACAAGGCTGATCTCACACTCCCAACCTCAAGCTTCCGTCTCCACCTCCCAAAGTGCTGGGATTACAAGCATGAGTCACCGTGCAGGCCTGTTTTTAACATTTTAAAAATAAAATTCTTCATGGCTTTTCTCTGCAGTGCTGAACTTTGAAGCTTTTTGTATTTGTTTGTCCTTATGTTGGACAAAGCTGACCTAAATGTACTTTCAGAGGGAAACAATACTTGGCTCAGACAGCTCTCACTAAGCCCATTTACCTGAATAACTTGGTTGAGAGTCTTGGTTAAGTTCCTATATAGAACAGAGTTGAACTTTAATACCGTGTCAGCTTGGTAGACCACAAAATATGCAAACCTGTTTTGTTTGATGAACAACAATCACCATTTTACTCAAGTATCAACAGCCTGGGGCTTTTTTTCAGTTAACTAATTTCCCTAGGTTGTCACAATTCTATAACTGAAGCAAGTCAAAGAGCAATGGAGCAGTAATCTTAGGTGACAAGTTTTGGTCCCTGAAACAAATGTTTTAATTTTTTTGTAAATGTACATGAGGCATATAGAAAAAAAGTTAATATTTTCTAAAGTCAATAACCTGAAGTTATTCACAAGTGTTATCTTACAAACAGAATTACATCATCATATATGGTATTCATTGAATAGTTTGTTTATGTCTATATAAACAGGTGAGTTACACTCTAGATTTCTGGACTTCAATATCCACTATGAGGTGGTAAAAAATAAACCAGCCCATATCAGTGAGATGTACCAACTTTTGACTTTATTCTATTAAATCAAAAGAATCATTGTTCTTTACATGTGTTATATCTTTAAAAGTTCTTATTATTTATTACAGCATGACAAAATGACAAATTATTCTTAGGAATGGAATAATGCATATTTTTATACATATATCCAGTAAAAATAGATTTTCACATTTAAAGTGCTGTATATACACTAATTACTCCTTATGATTTTCCATTGAAAGCAGCAAGCACTGTAACTCTTATTTTAGAGGTGAGACACAGAAAGGCTTAACTCACTGGCTTACTGAGGCATAATGTAGAGATCATGCTCAGGTTAATTGTCTATATTTTGTTCTTATTTGTTCTTTGGCAACCCCCTATCAGTAGCTGTTCTCGTCAGTAGATTGAAAATTAAATAATTTTGTGTGTACAGTTGCATGTTTTTCTCATTTTAGCCAAAATTTAACAATATAAATATAAATAACTTACCTAATGAGTGAAATACGATTTCAAATAAAACAATTTGCATAGGGCAACTTCATGGCATGATGTAGACTCTCAAGAAGTTGTTGCGTATATACATTATATACTGTACCAAACTTATTTTTGTGTTTCTAATATCGCATAGATTGAATTTACCCTGCAAAAAGACTATACAATTATGGCTGATATGGCATAATAAACTTGAATTTTAAACTAGCAATAGATATCTTTTACTTTCTTGTGCAATTTATAGAAATTAAATAAAACTAAAGTTAAATGCATTATCCTAATAAATTAGTCTCATATTACTGTGCCATTAAGTTATTATTCTTGTACTAAAGTTGCAGAGCATTGCCTACTGTCAAAAAAAATTAGGTTACCTGGGGATGAATATTCTCTAATGGTAAGATCACCAGATGACAGTCATGGGTGAGCCCCAGTTTCTATTCTTGGAACCACCTGATAATGCCCAGCCTAAGCTTCTGCAAGTCATTCTAGCTATCTTCACTTTTGTTTGCTCAATTGTAAAAAAGAGAGTTCAATTCAATACATATTTTTGATCACTTATTAGCAAAGTAATATGAAAGCAATTTGGGGACACAAAAACAAATGAAAGATAAATATCCCCCTTAAGAGATGACATGCTTAATGGCAAAAGCATTATAAAAATTATTATTCTAATCAAATGCATGTTATTTGTAGAATTTAAAGAGTAGTAATTACTTTCAGGTGGTCAGGTCACATACAATTTGTCTAAATGCTTCCTCCTCTAGCTAGGGCAGCAAAGGCTCAGAACCTGACAAGTGTAGGATGTGCAAGAATGGTGGCTATATGTGGAGTAAATAAAAGCTATTCAAGAACTAACTTGTGAGAGTCTTTGAAGGCCAGGTTAAGAAGTTTGAATTGTTTTCTCTAAGCAATGGGTAGACATTGAATGTTTTAATAGGGAGATTTAAGTGATGGTCTGATCTATGGCTGCTGCTGCTGGAAGATGCTGTAAGGCTGTTGTAATTGGTGGCTCTGTGTATATGGTGAAAGTTTAGCTTGAAAGGTCTGAACTATGCAGATTATATATAATATATATTATATATACAAAATATATGTGATAATATGTTATATATTATATATATAAAATATATGCAATTATATATTATATATGTAATAATATATAATATATTATATAATACATAAACATATATATATATATATATATATGTTTTCCAATTTCTGAAATATCTAATACCTTTTTTTTTTTTCTGAGATGGAGTCTTGCTCTGTTGCCCAGGCTGGAGTGCAGTGGCGCAATCTCAGCTCACTGCAAGCTCCGCCTCCTGAGTTCATGCCATTCTCCTGCCTCAGCCTACCAAGTAACTGGGACTATAGGTGCCCGCCACCACGCCTGGCTAATTTTTTGTCTAGTACCTATTTTTACATATAAATATAGATAGATATGGGTATATAGATAAGGATTGACAATTTCAATATAAATGTGGGATACGGAGGAGACAAGTACTACTTTACCATTTATGTAGAGGCTTTCTAAGACTTTTATAAATCAGTTTTAAACTCTTCAAAATACAGATTTTCATGTGACTGTAAATCATAAATATTTCTAACTTCTATCTCATGTAACAATATGGGATATTTTCTATTTTGAAACTTTTTGTTTCAATATAAACATTACTAACTCATTTAATTCAATGTTTCTCCTAAAAATTCTCAAGTTTTTTCTTGACTACATATAATGTCTCTAACATCATTAGGATGTGAAGTCATTATGTTCTTATGAGTGAGTGACAATTTGATAAATTTCTGGACAATCCTATACATGTATACAAGTATATTTGGCTGTCCACAAATATAAAAATGACAGGAAGACATTTTGAAAAGTAAAGACCTTTATTTTATTTAAAGAAAATCCATTGAAGCATAAGAGAATGACGCAATTGAATCCTGCAGTAATATGAACAATTCAAGTTTTAAGCTATAGCTGCAGGCAAAATCTGTTCTTAAAAAAGACTTCTTTACAAATAATGCCCAATTCTTCTGTATGTAGTATCCATACCTACGTGTCTTAGTTGTGTTTCTGTTGGTCATATTTTGTTTACATCTAAATCTATGGATAAATTCACTCCTCAGGGTACAAGCTTTGTCTTTTTATATTCCACACAATATTTAGGAGAGCTCTTAGAATCAGAGAAACAGGAATTTTAAGGGACTCAGGAGGTAATCTATTCTAACCTCACACACACACACACACCACACACATACACACACCTTTTTGTGATGCTCGTGACTTCTGATTCTCTTGTTTATCCTTGAAAATGCACAGTGGGCTCACTCCATTCCAGCACACCCTATCTCATTGTTGGGCAGCTCTCAGGATTAGAAAGTTCATCATTAAAGTGAACTGGAAGTTGCCTCGTTTAAATTCCTAAACATTGGCTCTTTCCTTTCCTGAGAAACGTAAGTGTCTAATCCTTCTTTCACATAATAAGATTTCAAATATTTGAGGAAAGCTGTTGTGCCCCGTAAGAAAGCGAAAAGTACATAAGAGTAGGTTAAATTGTCAGGTTTGTTATGTCCTTTTGTTTATTTTTTAATTTGTTTTTTAGCGAAAAACCCGCAGAAAATTGAGATCCACTATATACAGAATGTTTATCATTTCCTACCGCATTAATGTGAGGTGACTGTTCCTCATCAGAAAATTTCTACTGAAATTTCTTATATTTTCAGCTGACTTACATGTGTGTGTGTATATATATACATATATATATTTTAATTACACTCTTTTCAAGCATTCATATTAAGGCATTAGGATGACCTTAAAGAAAATAAATAGATAAATGAAATTCAACTAATAGTATTTTGCCTTTTAATTGCTACTTACTTAATATCATAATTAAAATTTACTCTGTAAATGTATCCACTCTTTTAAGCTTACTAAATTTTAACATTGTCATGAGAGTTGGAGAAATTTTTCCCAATCATTAAAACGTAATGAAAAGGAAAGGGGAAGATAGAAGATTGACTTATTAGAGGATAATGCATCAGTTTCAGGAAATGGGGACAACAGTACATCATTTGTGTCATAGGTTTTAGTTTACTGTGTGATTCTAGACACAAGAGATTGTTGTTAAAACTCGACAACAACAGCAACATCAACTATACAACAAGCAAACTTTTTTTTAGTGGGCAAAGGACTTGAATAGGCATTTCTTTTGAAGAAGATATGCAAATGGGCAATAAGTAAGTGAAAATATGATCAATATAACTAGTCATTAGCAAAATGCAAAACAAAACCACAATGAGATAATACTTCACACTCATTAGGATGGCTACTATAAAAACGATACATAACAAATGAACACAATCCAGAAAATAGCAAGTGTCTGTGAGGATGGAGAGATACTGAAAGCAGTGGTACAGCCCCTGTGGAAAGTTGTATGGTCATATTTCAAACAATTAAACATAAGATTACCATATGATCCAGCAATTACATGTCAGTGTATGCACCCCCCAAAAAGTGAAAGCAAGGACTTTCTCAGATATTTATATGCTCATTGTTCCCGATAGACAAAAGGCGGAAGCAACCTACGTGTTCATCATTGGATGAATGGATAAACAAAATGTAGTATATAAATACAGCAAAACATTATTCAGTTTTTTAAAAAGAAGGAAATTTTGACATGTACTACAATGCGAATGAACCTTGAAGACATTATGCTAAGTGAAATAAACAAAAGACAAATTGCATAATTCCTCTTGCATGATGTTCCTAGCATAGCCAAATTCAGAAAGAAGGTGGTTACCAAGGGCTGGTGGGAGGAGAGAATGGGGAATCATTCACTGTTTAGCGAGTTAAGAGTTTAAGTTTGAAGTGCTGAAAAAGTTCTGGAAATGAATGGTGGTGACAACAATGTGATGTTTTAATGTCCACAGTGCTACAGACCTGTGCACTTTAAATGGTTAAAATGGTAAATTTCATATTATATATATTTTACCACAATAAAAAATAGAACATTGTTTAATGAAATAATGAAGTATTACAAGAAGGGGAGTAACAAGAGTAAAAAAGTCTCTGATAAAAAATGTGTGCCACATCCAGCAACTGTTACATAAATGACACTACAGTTTATCTGAGTTATGTCCTAATCTTTTGATACATGGAGCATTAGAAGAGGGAAATGGTCAAGAGGAGAAATCAATAACATTTAAAGTGTGGTCCAGGCCAGTGCGCAATCTTGATAGGTCTGTTTAATGGGTTTTGAAAGGTTGCCTTAAGCATTCTAAGAAAGGTTTTGTCTTTATCATGCAATAGGCTGCTCTGTCACTTTGAAATGGTACATGCATTTCCAACAGCCATTCCTCTCACCAACTCATAAATATTATCTATAGACTTATATCTAGATATAGCTTCTGATATTTATGTTTTTTGCTAAACAGGTATTGCCTTTATCCTTAGATTGTATAAACTAAAGCAAAAATAGGTCAATTCTATTAGGAATAATTTTAAAATGATAACTTTGAAACAGTTTCATTAAATGAGATTCTTTTAGACGAATGTCAGAAACCTCACTTTTTTTCTATCAGTAATGTGCAGTTTGCTTTGGGGTTTTATAATTTTCTAAAACTGAAGACTTGATTGCTTTGGGGAAATTCAGATGCAGATTTTACCTTGAAGAGTCAAAAAGCATTGCTAAATGATGGATCAAGTGTAATGGGATTAAGGATTTTTTCCATCCTTTTTATATTAATTACCCATCCACAAAGAGAGAAACTAATCACCCTGTCCCTGACTAATGCTCTGTAGGCTTTTGATATCTGTTTGATGAAACTATTACAAAAGATAAAGATGGAAAAATTATTTTCTACTTTAGATATGCATATAACACTAGAGTTGGCAGGATTTGAGTTTCTGAGACCAAATGAGTATGAAGTGATGAAATGCCAGCCACATTCAGAGAAGCAAAACTTAACAGCTATCTTTGATGTTAAAAATAAGTGTGATAAATGTGTTTCTAAAACCAACATCTTAATGCCCATTAATCAGGCTCTGCAGGCATAAAGCTGTGGCCACATGAACTTTGGCTGAAGATGAACATATACATAGTCAGGATGTTATGAGCTCACTCCCTATCCATAGCAAAAGTGTGTCTTGCTTAGACCTCACAAATACTAGGAGAGAGAAACAACCCAAGTGTTTAATATAACATGAATATTTGTTCATCTGATGTGACTCACTTTTATACAAAGACAATCATTTTACTTTTTGGAATCATTCCCCTATGCAAATCCATCTTCTCTAAAACTACCTGGGGAGAAAATAATCCTGTAGCAACTCCTAGTACAGAGGAGTAAGTTCTCTGTGTATGTGAGTGAATGGTCTTCTGTATTCAAGGTATTTTGTGTTAGTATGTGTGTTTTTTTCCTCCAGAGGGTAGTCAGAATTTAAATTTATTGAAATATTTTTATGATCATTTATACCTTTAATTTTATTTAACGTTTGAAAGTTGGAACTGGAAATAATAAGTTTAAACTTTTATAGCAAACCCTATAGGTAATTTCAAATAATGGAAATTAAAACGATCATATAATATCTTAAAATTATCTACAACGTATAAAAACAGACATATAGAAAGTCTAAATATGAATGAAAATGATAAAAATAGAGAGCTTGAAACAAGGTGACTGCAGAAAATCCAAAAATATAGTTAATGGTATAAATGTAAATATATTAGGCACTAAAAATAATGACTGTAATTGGATTGAAAAAAATTTAATACGCTACTTACAGCAAAATAACCCAAGGTAAAATTCTATCTAACATAAAAAGTAGAAAGATGATCACCATACAATACTGTTGGATGAATAGTGTATTATGCCATATCTTCTAAGAGAAATAGAAAAGCCATAGTTGTCACATGAAATTTTAATGTAATATTGTTATACATTATGAATATATACACTACAAGAACACTGTGTGGGGGAGAAAAAAGGTGGATAATTCAATTATTGAATTTAGTACAATTGTACTTATATACAAAGTTTTGTACATTAAGCATGCAATATGATTCCTACTATGCTCATGACTAGATATTTAATATTGGAGATGCAAATAATTTTCTGTACTAATGTTCAGAAACAAATCTTCAATCCTATATGTAGCTTGATGCAATCTGGGATTAACAACAACAAACATATATAACACTAGGAGGTATTATAAATAAATATAGAAGTCAGTTTTCCTCTATATGTATGGGTTAAGCATTAAATATAGCAATTTGGCTAACGCATATTTCAATGACTCAAATTAAAATTATTTGCCTAGGCAGCCCAAACAAGTATCTACACAATATATTTTTTATTTTAGTGAATTTTTATAATTGGTACACCTTATACATGAGATATAAAAAAACTAAACATTGACATATAAAAATATTATTGGGGGCCGGGCGCGGTGGCTCATGCTTGTAATCCCAGCACTTTGGGAGGCCGAGGCGGGCGGATCACGAGGTCAGGAGATCGAGACCACGGTGAAACCCCGTCTCTACTAAAAATACAAAAAAAAATTAGCCGGGCGTGGTGGCGGGCGCCTGTAGTCCCAGCTACTCCGAGAGGCTGAGGCAGGAGAATGGCGTGAACCCGGGAGGCGGAGCTTGCAGTGAGCCGAGATTGCGCCACTGCACTCCAGCCTGGGCGACAGAGCGAGACTCCGTCTCAAAAAAAAATATATATATATATTATTGGGATAAACCCTCAGAATAAGCTATAGATTATTAATAAACTGTTTGTTGAATTCCTTTCTTTACTACATCTTTTTGGAAACATTTAAAGCCTATTAGTCTCAAAAAGTACACCGTACTGTTTGTAAAAAGTGAGAAATAAAATAAATTTAGAAGTTCTGACAATGGAGGCCCGTGTATTACATACTTTCTTGATTCTGGAGGTACTGAATAAAAGCCTGTAGAAATCTGCACTGAGATATTTATTTTGGTCATGTTTAAAATCAGAAAATTCAAGTGTAGTACAGTGTCTTTTGAGATAGACTATTATTGAAATAAATGAATTTAAAATACTTGGCATTGTTTTTTGAATATTTACGTCGATCCCATTTGTATACGTTAAATCATTCTTAAGTTATAAAAAAATGTAAAAATACGTGAGTTTACTTAAACCTCAGCTACATTTACTTCTGAAAGTTCTCTTTTGGTTAACAAAAGCTTCAATAACTTTACTCCTACAAAAGGAATATAGCACCTATTTTCTCAGTTATACTTGGAATGTTACAATTGAATGATAAAAATAAAACTTAAAATTATACTTTAGAATGAAGAACATTTTACTTATCTTGACACGTCATCAAATTATACTGACAAATTATCCATGACTACATAAAATGAAATCAACATGATTATAATTTTCCTAATAATTTAATCGTTATTATTGAGGTATTAGTGAAAATACAGTGATGCATTAAGCAGCTAGGCAAGTGTCTAGATGTCTTCTCCATATATTGCTAAGGTGTTTGAATGTTTACCTGTGTTCTTTTCAGTTTCTCCTTATAATTTTCTAACTGTCCTTCAATTTATCCTAAAACCGTCACTGAATAAGATGATTAATATCAGCATTCTCCCCTTTCTTGATGGTGCTTCCAATCAATAGGGAACACAAATATCCAAATTTGTGTGAATGTAGTACAATTTTTAAAAGTGTGTATATGTATAAAGAATGTGACTTCTTATAATGTGTGTGAGATTTAATATACGGCTTTGATAACAACTGTCTGGCTCTTTAAAGAGGTTTTTGGTTTTTGCTCTTTTTTGTTTGTTTCTTTTATGTATTTGTGATATTTAGCAGGAAATGCTTTTTTTTAATATGAATGCAAGATCAGTACAAAAATTACAATTTTCTACATTATCTCTTTTCTCTAAATTTTTCTGAATATGCAACTTCTGGGATCATATTATTATGGTACTATTTAATTAAGAGTAATAGAAAATATTGAAGATGAGGAAGTATCTACTTCAAGTTCGTATATTGAGGTCTTTAAAACACAGTTTTTGGATAGATTTTTTTCCACAAATGCTTAGACCCAACTGGTAGAATAACTGTATATAATACATCTGAAACACAATTAAATTTAGTTTATTATTTTGAATAAAAAAGCTAAGCCAACCGTTTTAATATTTATGTTTACATTATATTTTTCATTTAATAGGATGTTAATATGACCAATTGTACAGGTGCACCCTCATTTATTTGAGAGGATTACTTTAGTACCTTTTCATATTTATAGTCCCATAAATATTTATTAAGCACATATTATATGCATAAAAATGCTACAGGCACTGGGGATTCTATAAAATATAGGCCTGGAAATATAGACAAGTACATAAGAAATTATTTATTGATATTATGTTATAATATCTAAAAATCTTTTACATTCAAATTGGGCATATAGAATATAAATAAAATGAATAAGTAAAATATACAGCAGGTTATATAGTGTTGTGTCTTATTGGGAAGATGATTTTTGATACCTGAAGAAATTACAGAATTGGCAAATATATTTTTAGGTTAAAAAAGGAGAAAAAGGCAGAGCACAGTGGCTCACGCCTGTAATCCCAACACTTTGGGAGGTTGAGGTGGGTGGATCCCTTGACGTCAGGAGTTTGAGACCACCCTGGGCAATGTGGCGAAACCCTATCTCTACTGAAAATTAAAAAATTAGCCAGGCTTGGTGACTTGAGCTTGTATTCCCAGCTAATTGGGAGGTTGAAGTGGGAGGATGGCTTGAGACCAGGAGGTGGAGGTTGCAATGAGCTGCGGTAGCACCACTGCACTCCAGCCTGGATGAAAGAGTGAGACCCTGTCTCAAAAAGAAAAAAAAAAAAAAAAGAAAAGGAGAAAAAATGACCACCCTACCTTCTCTCTTGTCCACTTCTAAACACTTACATCCTATTTACTCTTAATTTAAGTGTTTAGTTTTTGCTATTACTATCTATAATTCACAAAGTTCTACAGGGTTTCTAATATATTAATGGAAAACATTCTCCACACAAACAGTATATATATCAAAATATAGGAATGGATAAATGAAAGTTGTTCTGATTAAAAGTAAAGAATGAGAATATAATTTATATTTCTAGAATATAAAGCTATGTTTTCTGATAGGAATCAAGTTTTTATTAATCACACAATACTCCTTGAAATGTGATCCACAAAAGTTTTGGCTGACATAGAGACATGTCCTTAGGGAATTAATACTACTAATGCTTCCAGGTGTAAGTGACTAGTCCTTAAAGGAGAATGTGATGAAGAAATTTTATGGAATTGTTAAGAGGAAAAACGGAGGGTCTGGGATTCATCTCTGAGAAAGTTGTAAGTAAAGTAATGCACAGTGACTGAACAAAGAACTCCCAAAAATTCACTTGAGGAGCTTAAATGAACTCAGTGATTTTGAAGAGAATAAATCGATTAATAATATAAGGAATAATTGGATGATAATTTTATAAGAGCAAAGTAGAACACACGTACAAATAAGCATGGCATATGCACATACCAACCAACCTATTTGACAGTTGTGATATAACTTAAATCTTTTACATGACTAAAGATCTTTAAAAATTATCCTTAGAAACCCATTTTGTGGTTCTTTAATTCTTTCATTCATTTAGTTAATCAATAAAATGCTATTGAAAGGCATTTAAGTGGTAGATGCCATCCCCATGTTGGGGGTAAGTTGAGAAGAGGATGTTATCTTTCATTGAGATGCAAAAAGTAATTAAACAATAAAAAAGTAGTGTTTGTTAGAAAACTGAAGTGTAATATGAGATAAAGTCACTCTGGAAAGCATAGTTTAGTCTGAAGAGTAAATGAAGCTCTTTCTGAGAATCTGCCAGGTAAATTGATAATTGAATATCAAGGTATCACTTTTTGGAAAATTTTAGCAGGGAAGTTTGTCTAAAAATAAGGGCATGTTTAGTGTAAATTTACTGCAGGCTCATTGAGGTTTCTACCCAAGCAAGTTTGCATTTACTTCATTCACTATTTTTTCAAGTGTTCATAGAGATGTTGTAAAGAAGTCTACCCACAGAGATTTTTTTCACATTGATTTATTTAACAATAATTCCCCTTATATCTTATTGTTATATCTCTCTATATATTTTATAGTTTTAATACTTTTTAAATATACTTTTAAAAAAAAAATTGCCCTCAATTTACCACATAAGAATTGTATAGGTAATGATGGTGATATAAATTGATATGATTAAAAGAAGAATTGAAAGAAGATATATATTATTTTAATATATTATAATTTATATTGAATATTTTATATATTAAATCACGTATATCTTTATACATATAAATTATGCATATTCAAATATACATATGTCAATATTCCTAGGATATTGAAGTTACATTGCATCTTCTAAATTGAATGCAAAATTAGTGGCAAATCTATAAATAGAAACAGGATATATGCATAACTTCAAGTATCCTCCTTAAAATATTAATTTCAGTGGTGCTTTTAACATACATCCACAATTTAACATACTACCTTCTCCAGGGTAGGAGCTTAATCCCTCTCTTCTTCAGTGAGGGCTGAAATTAGTGGCTCACTTCTTATAGAATCTGGAAAGGGATAATAAATTTACAGTTCAGAAACTTGGAAGAGTCTACCCATCCAACTTAACCAGTAATACCATGTTGGCATCTTGTACCCCATAATATAATGAGATGTGGTATGATAAAAAAGGAATTTCACCTTTGTGGTAGTCTTTACTAAAATCTGTAACTCTTGATAGTGAGAAAACATCAGACAATCCCAAATTGAGGGACATTCTACTATGGACCTTCAAAAGTGTTGATGACAAGGAATCACAGATTAGAAAAGACTAAGGAGATGAGGTAACTAGATGTAACATTGTATATTAGCTTGGATGGAGGAATATAAAATTTAATTTTGGTAAACATACTATCATTATGTAAAAAGCTAACATTAGGGGAAAACGGGGGGAAGAGTTTATAGAACCCTATATACTGTTACATATCTCTTGTAAATCTAAAATTATTTCAAAATAAAGCATTTTAAGGATTATGAATCAAAATTATCAGTTGTCTTATTGTGCTTGTCTAAAGGGCTTTAAAAATTCCAATTCTCTATATATTTTTTCTTGTAAAATTCTCATTTTTAATCTGCAGTGAAGTATTAACCTATATATATAACACTTGCAAATATTATGTTGCTTTTTAGAATTCAAGTTGTTTTATTTTAATTTTAGTGTCTTATGTTTAGACTGTATCATTTATTGCTATGCAAAAAATCAAGTGAATACAATTCAATTATGTAAAATATTACATGAAGATAGCTCTAAAAAGTATGCTATGCATAATTGCAATTTACACAAGATGCACTCTGAATCTCCTTTCCAGATGATGTAAATAAAATGATACTCTCAAATTAATACTTAGCTTTTCAGAGATTGCATCAGTGATGTTAAAGTAGGATTAAGGCATTAGAGGCTAAAATCTGTCAAGTATGGTTATGCATCTGAGATTCATTTACTGCACAATGAATATACTTTTATTTTCCACAAAAATTCACTTATAAAAATGAATGCTGCACTTGATTGTTAATGCCAGCAAAGATAAATATAGAACACATTTTTGCAATACATTCTGTTGTTCTTATTTGTAATTGTGATCCTGAAATATTATCCTATAAGAAAGCATGAAAAGATAATAAATTTAACACATTTATTTAAAGAATTCACAAAGGAAAAAAAAAACAAGCAATATGTTCCATTTCAATGTATTATGTAGCTGAGTGCTGACAGGAGCCAGTTGCACAGTAATTTCTAAGCCTGAGACACTTTCTAACCTGCTGATTAACCCCATCCCACCAGTGCCTTCAGAACGCTCTTTCTGCTGAGACAGCTATTTGATTTCATTGTGATTTTGCATATGTTTAGATTTGAAGATAACCAATCTCTTCATAAATCTTACTATTCCATATAAAGTTGAGCTATCCAGTACATTATGAAAGGAACAATATTGACCTATGAGGTATTAATACTCATTTAAGCCTGGAAGATTACAAAGTCTATAATGCAAGGCAAATTTGCAGAACATAGCTCCATAATAAGGAATGGAGTATTTGTCTTACTATTGTGACAGGGATAATAAAGTAAGAGAATGATGCAACTCAATGCAATTAATTTAATAAGCATTAACTTAGTGGGATCAGAATTTTAGAAAAAGTAAAGGCTTTGCCATTTATTCATAAAATAAGAGATAAGTTAAAATATTGAGTTATATAGCAAAAGGGTATGAACAAGAATAAAAAATGGTTAGATCGTTAGGTGTTTGAATGGCAAGATGTCCAGAAAACTGTAAGCAGGTGATCAAGGAGTTAAGAAGTGAGTTGGGAAAGTAAGATGTCACAGAAGCCAAGAAATGAGAGGAGTTAAGATGTATGTATGAGAGGCAAACACAGCATGGAAGTCGACAAAGATAAGAAATGAAAAGAAATTGATTTTTTGATTGAGAGATTATGTGACCTTTGATACAACAGTTTCAGTAGATTTGTGAGTGTGTTTCCTAATGGTTAGGAAGCCAGTGGTGGTTTGCAAAGAATTGCAGAAGTAGGCAACTCTTTTGGTAAGTGGGACAATGCAGAAAAGGACAATTGTCCTAACACCAGCATTTCTGTAACTTCTGATTATCTTCTAGGGCTGAGAAACGACCTAATACTTATTGCATTTTTTTTCCTTTTTGAAATGAAAATATGCAACTTTAAAAATATTACTCTGCTTATTATTTTTAGTTCTTTAAACATTTGCTGAATTTCTACTATGTACAAATTATAGTCATAAGCATTATATGTGATGCTAAAATGAACAAGACATGCTCTCTGTCCTTAGGAAAATATATTTTAAAAGGAATTTGAAACATGTCGATAAGGAATATAGGGTAAAGTAGACCTTGCTCTGAAAAAAAAATTCCTCATAAGCACTCATGAGCAATAAACACCTAAATAAGTTAGCTGAATCAGATTAGGAATAACTTAACATCATGCTGTAGAAAATGAAGTTTATTGTATAGATAGGAGTGCATTGCTTGTGATAGTAAGAAATTCTAATTTTTGCATTAGTGAAGAGTCTAGAAAATAGAATTTGTCAAGATAAATATCCTAGACCTTAGTTCTTCACTGTTACGGGGATAAACTCTCTTCAAAACTTTGTATTGCCTCGAACATTATGTTGGGCTTTGCTTTAAACTAAGGCAAAGCATCTGCCTTTGTGGAATACTCAGTAGTACAGACATAATCAGTACTTTGACTTTGAAACATCCTTACAAAGTGCTAATGCAATAAGGTTCCTATAAGAGAAACATAACTCTGGCTCCAAGACAGATGACAGATAGGGTATTATTTTTGACATTTCTGAGACAATACATTGGAGCACTCCTCTGAGTCCCAAGATAGGAAAAATAGAACCCACAAGGCTTCTCTGTAGAAGTTGCCCTATCTTTTTTTGGCTGGGATAAATCTGGAGACAGTTCCCAGAAGCACTATGACTAATGTTCTTGGAAGGAATCATCTATATATTGATCCAAATAACGAAGATTTATTTCAAGATTGGCATCTAACTACTCTTTCTGTTCCTTGGGAAACAAAAAACGAAAAAAAAAAATGATGGTCCTTATTGGAAATAGGAACATATGTTTCCCAAAACATTTAGCAGCCTTTTGTATTATCTAAAGCAGGAGTGAATAAAATGCAATAAACAAAATATGTTCTTTTTCCCATATTATATGCAGCATAAGCACTTATATGTAGCATTTTGAAAGTTAAGTCCACATTATTTATCATAGTATGATATATAAGCTTATTCATAGTAGTAAGAATAATGACTTACCTTTAGACACACCATGCCACCATGTCTACTTCACACATTCCTTCCCTAGTTATCTTGCTGATATTTTCTTGACAAAATGAAAAGGGAACACATTATTCTTGATTCTGTATGATGGAGCATGAATTTCCTCTACAAGGGAGCCCCCGAGGATTTGGTAAGAGCAATTGAAGAGCTCTGAACTGCACTTAAGGATCTTTAAAATAAAAGTCTTTAATAAACGGGAGTCATTTTGCTTCTTCAGCTGCTCTTAAGGATAGCAGCCCACAAGGGGAGAAAATACAAGAATGAGTGAATACTTAATAAATATTTGTTGAATTGAATTGGGTAAGTAATTGATTATTCTTCAACCGCAAAAGAAATTCTAGAGCTTTTCGAAGGAGATATTATGGCAATTTAGCTTGATCTATCTAGCATTAGAGTGCCAGGCAGGTGAAAGGTCCTGCCATGGTAAGGCGGCAGGCCTCAGCACAGAATTTGATATAGCACAAGTATTTGAATACTGTTCAGGAGACTGTAGTTGCTGGAAATTTAGATTGTTTTTTAAAAAGTATATTTTTAAACTAGAACAGAGACAACAGTTCCTGACACATAGTAGATCCTTAAGTCCATTATGAACGTTATTTTCTTTTCTTCCATTTCAGGGTGGGAAATGAGACAAATTCCTCTGAAATTATCAAGCTTTGGGCATCCAGGAAAAAGTCTGGAATTGCCTTCCAGCACAATAGTGAAATGGTGCTCTTGGTCAAAAACTCAACTTTGAACAAAAACCTAAATGCCACATAATCTAAAACCCAAGCACTAACAAGCCAATAACACAATGACACAAGTAAGCTTTTTCTTATTTTTTTTAAAGTATTTCATATTTTTTTCTAGTAAGAAAAACTTGTAGATACATTTTAACCTTTTCAGGCACGTTTCTTTTGTTATACTCATTATAATTTACACTTTTATGTGGTATAAAGAAATAAACATACTGAAATACACAGGGCAGTGCTTCTAAAATATAGCACAATTGAAATTTTGAGCTGGATATTTCCTTCTTTTGAGAGCTGTAGTGTGCATCTTAAGATGTTTAATAGCATCCCTGTCCTATACACACTAGATGCAATAGTAGTCTCTCCCAGTCTTGACAATCGGAAACGTCTCCAGAGGTTACCATGACCCCAGAGGGACAAAATTGCTCCTGATTGAGCAATCTTAACAATGCTAACTAATAAATTACATGTATATACTTCTAGTTAGTTTTAAGTGTATAATATAGATCTAAAAACAACAGCTAATTTCTGTAAGGGTATATTTGAGAAAGGTGAGATTCCTTTGCTTTAATATGCTTTGAAAAAGTAGCCAAATGCTGTCGTTAATATTTCCTGAGTGATTAAACCATGAGGTTTTTCTGTATGCCTTTGTAAAATAATGCAAGTTCTTTTTACAGTGGACAACAATTATACCTCAGGCACTGAACTGGGGTCATTATATATATTATTTAATTCTTAAAGAAACCAGTGTGTATTGAATGTACATTTCACAGTTAAGGAAATTGGTATGCAGAGGACTTACATTGTTCAATATCACACAGATAGAGCCCAAACCCAATTAATCTTCTTAAAATGGGTAGCCTCTCTTTGACAGCACAGTGCAATTGCATGGTTTTGGAAGCTGAGATAAAATATTCTATCATGTCTATATTCTGTTGGCCTCTGACATAGTATTAAAATTGATATTATTTTAATGATTTCTCAATATTTTGAATCTCTATACATTGAAAGTTTAAAACAATATAATATTAATGATTTTTTTCCAAACATGTTTTATATTCTTATGAGTCCTTTGAATAATATCAACTCAGATACAAAAAGAAACATCTCCTCATAAGTTTTTTGAAATGGCTATACTAAACAATAAAACTATATTTAACTCTATTTGAGAGAAAATATTAGATGATATTATTCACTTGTCATTTTGTTTCTTTATCATTTAGCAAATGCCCAACTTGCTGGTGTATGAACCTCCTCTGGCCTGAAAGAGCCGAGGTAAATTGCGATTGGCGATTCTGTAAACAGATTATTTTCTTCCATGAGTAATATCAAAATTTAAAGTATAATTATTGTTTATTAAATGTCAACGTGGATTTTTACAAGTACATAAATAGAAACTGTCTTTACAAAAGGCACTTTTTCATCAATTCTCTGTAGACTTTGAGGGTTTCTTAGGGTATTTTGTGTAAGCATATAAGGTACTTATTATATTTTGTTGAAATAACATACACTTTTTTTTCAAATTTCAACATACCTGAATTTATAAAGTATCTTGTGAAGTCCTCGATGTATTAGAATTTAATTAGGAGTGTTTTCATCTTTTCTTATAAGTCAATAAAATAATAATGTAAGTTACAGTTGATGCCATCTTAGATTCTCAGAATTAACAATGAAAGTTCTTATCTAAATTATTTAACATATAAATTAATATTTCTAGAGTCAATATTTTAAGTGTAATGCTAGAAATATTAATTTATATGTTAAATACTTTAGGTAATAACCTTAATTGCTAATTGTAATTTTCATTGGATATGATTTAATTTCGGTGATAGAAGCCTATGGAATACATATGATTTTAAAATATTTTCAGCATAACTTTTATATGCTGTCATATTTTGACAGCTTATGCATTATTTTTATTTTAATGCTATGTTTATACACAAACCATTTGAAAGATACAAGATAAGCCTTTTCAGAAGTGTGTATATGTGATCAAAAAATGCTATGTTTCTATCAGATAAGCTTATTGTTTCCAATAGTGGGTCTTGTTCCCATGTAGGTACTCAAAAAGTATTTGATACAAAATCCAGAATGATAATTACAATGTCTATAATTATTTCTGTATTTGCTCAGTATATTTTCTGCCTAGTAATTATTTTTATAAATATAGCAATTTATTCTATTGATATATAGTTTGCATGATTCGACATTTCATATTTCATAATATATAGAATTCAAGTTGTATTTTTTCATATTTGTATGTTCATAAAAATATCCTGTACGTGTCAATCAGTATAACCTAGTTTGAACAGGAATATTATTGTAGGATTACATTTCGTTATCTATCTTTTTCTAAGCATGAAAATCCCTTGATATTTTATCTTTTAACCAAGCACTTTAAAAATGAAGAGCAGGCCAGGCGCGGTGGCTTACGCCTGTAATCCCAGCACTTTGGGAGGCCGAGGCGGGCGGATCACGAGGTCAGGAGATCGAGACCATCCTGGCTAACATGGTGAAACCCCGTCTCTACTAAAAATACAAAAAATTTGCCAGGCATGGTGGCGGGCGCCTGTAGTCCCAGCTACTTGGGAGGCTGAGGCAGGAGAATGGCGTGAACCCGGGAGGCAGAGCTTGCAGTGAGCCGAGATTGCGCCACTGCACTCCAGCCTGGGCGACAGAGCATGACTCTATCTCAAAATAAATAAATAAATAAATAAATAAATAAAGAGCAAATAGACAAGGGTTCTGAACTTTGCGTCTGTTGATACAGAAAGTAAACTGTTAATATTATATATATTCAAACTAATTACAATTTAAAGAATTAGCTGTAAGTGGAGCCATGTAGGATATATTTCATGCTTTTGATTTCTTGTGATTTGAAAGGGAGATGTTTTTCTCTGACAGATTACAGAGGATTTATTATCAACTTTCCATTCCTGAAGTTGAAGTTGCAAGTTTTTTTTTAAGTGACAAAGAGAAGGATCTTGAACCTTGAATAAATAATTTTTCATACCCAATAATCCAAAGCTAACGTGAACCAGGGATTTGAGGCAATTATGTAGGTAACCGAATTTTAAATCAGCAGCTCATTTTGATAGAAAATCTTATTATTGAACCCATAAAGAGAATATGTTGAATAATGTATATACATTTAGATTCTGAAACAAATGATGTAAAACAACTTTGTGGGCATTACTTTGCCTGTCCTCCAGAAGCTTAGTATTTTAACAGAAAATGTACTGTTATGCCAAGATACAATAAATTTGAGATAAATTGAGTAAATGATGGCTCATTTTAAACAATTGACTTTTCTTATTTGGTAATTCTGTGAGTCATGAATCAAGGCATTCTTTAGGGGGGACCTCCAGCTAAGAGGCTACCATAAAATTGTAACCAGGGGATACAGTGGGGCTACTACCATCTCAGCTTAACTGAAGAAAGATCTACTTACAAGCTCACTCAAATGGCTGTTGGAAAGCATCAGGACCTTGATGGCTGTTGTCTGGAGATATTGTCAGTTCCTTTCCACATAAGAGTCTCCATAAGCAGCTTACACAAGGTAGCTGGTCTCCCTCATTTTTTTTTTTTTTTTAGTATCTGCGTGGATGAACCTAGCACTGTTTTCCCTCAGAAGGAGCAAGGGAGTGAGACAGACACCCAGTGAGGGAGAGCAAGACAAAATCCAGCCTTTCATAACCTAATCTCTGAAGTGACATCTGTTATTTTGACATATTCTGATTTTTAGAAACAATATCCTAGGTCTAGACCACACTCAAAAAATGAGGGGATTACAAAAATCTTGGAATCCTCAGAGTCTAGAATTACTGGGGATCATTTCAGAGGCTACTTGCCCCTGTGCCACCAGTTTTCAATAGGATGTGCTTGTTCACTTCTAAACCCAGAATATCTTTTTCTTCTCTGTTTTTTGTGGCTATGTCATTCCCCCCTTAATAATCTTATTTTGGTTTTCTCTTCATCACATCTTTTTTCATATTCTGAAAGTTTTATAACCACACTTTCTCACTCATCTTAAATGCGAGTTAGTAGGTACTTCCCTTTGTTTGTTGAAATTGATACTCTTGGCCATATGAGAAGTATAGTGTTATGAAACTCTATGGCTGTGTTGTGGTTGGATTTAAAATGAATTAAGGAAATTGTTCAGTAAAATTTGCCTATGACATTATACTATTCCCCAAACTCACACAAAATCAATATTTGCTGAGATTTAAAAGAAAGGTGATAATTTTGCGCTGGACACTTTTAGAGATGACAGATAATAAGGAGCGGTAGAAGAATATTAAGCAAGTTAATGTACATCAATCTAAATCTGTGAATGCAATAAGGGAACATGTCCTCCTACGTGCTGCTGTCCTCAACTTGTAGAATGTAGTGATTATACTTTCTTACCAAGTTCTGTAAGTTTTAATTTCCCTTGATGAACTAGGATTTATTGTTCTCATAAAGTTTTCTTAATAAATGCAATGAGATTGATAACTGAGACAATTAATTAGTGAAGTACATGTAAAATCCCTAGTGTTCATTTAATTTGATCTTTAGAAAAGAATCAAAATACAGATATGTAAAGAGGTATAATGTATAGCAACTATTTTTTATTTCAAAATTTTATTTTTAAAAAAGGAATGCATGTAGTTCATTTTGCTTTGTAATTAGCATAGATGAATGATATTCTACTGGCAAAATATATTAAATAAATAGAAGTCTTTAGTACAGATGTAGGCCAGGTAGCTAATAATTATCTTTGGAAAATTAATAGCAATATAGTTACATCTTCCTAACTATTCCCTCCTTCCTTACTGTTTTATTTAAATATAACCTAATTCAAAGTTTCATTCTTTATCCATTTTCATTTACTCATATACCATTAGAAAAACCATCACTTATTTTTGAGTCATCAACAGTAAGCAACTCACTTTTATAACAAATATATATTGCTTATAATAATCATATGATATAATAAATTAAATATAACTGTAGGAAATATTTATTAACATTTACTATATGTCAGAAATTTTTAAAGGTTTTACTAATATTAATATTTAGTCTTCAGTACAATGCTTTGACAAACATCTGTTATAATCCCCACTTTTAGATGAAAAAATTGAGACGCCAATAAGTTACATAATTTAGTCAAAGTTGAGACTGTGAACCTGTCATCAAGTTTGGCTGTAAGTAGATGATGGTTTGACTGCAGTCATAGTGTCTAATGTAAACCAGCAGCTCTAATTATAAACACCATCAGGGAAGGGGCTCCACTATACGTCCAAATAATTGTCAAATACATAAACAAAGGAATAAGTGAATGTATTAATGTTCCATCTGACTAGCTGGGGCACAAATCATCCCTGAATTCAGAACCTTGATAGGCAATGATGATCTAATTTGTTCAAATACCAGTCATCAGATAAAATGTTTTGTTAATTTCTGGAGGTGTTTATTCTGAACTAATTTAAAGCCTGTAGTTTTCAGAAGGCTTCCACATGTAGGGTCACCAACCTCATCTTGTAGAAGAACTGCCTCTCAATAGAGAGTAATAAGATGAAACAGTTGTGTGTGTGTGTGTGTGTGTGTGTGTGTGTGTATTTTTTTAACCACACAAAGCTCAATCCAACTCTATTGGACAATGTCTCATAAACTGAATTTTTCAAATGAAATAAAATTTTACCTGTAAAAGGATACATTTATTGACAATTATAATAAATCATTCATAGTAAAAAAAAAAGACATTGCATTGTCTAGAAAGAAGCATAGAGATTAGGGGCCTGTGAAATCAACTTTATGGTGTACTAAATGGTGCAATTAGGACGCACAAAATTTAATTTTCAAGATATGAAGTAGTTCTTTACTGGAAGATTCTAATGCTTCTTCCTCAACATTTAAATAAAAGTCTTAGAATTCAATTATTTGGTAAACACAGCACTCATCTTTCTCTTTTGCTCAGTAGTGGATTTCTGTATGTCATGTTGACATTAAGACAAAGACATATATTCTAGACCTCATTTTTAAAAAATTGTTCTTCTTAGAGGTTCACAAGAGCTCATCTTTCCTTAGCCATTGCAAAGACAGCTTACTGAACACCTGCCATGTGCTAAGTGCCTTGAGCCATACCCGGTGAGATACCAAGAAGTGGAGAAGTAGGAAAGAACCCCCAAAAAAGTTTTAAAAGTGGATATATATATATATATATATATATATATATATACACACACACATATATATATGAATTCATATATATATATGTATAAAGTTTAAAAATAGTAACCTATAAAAAGCCATAAAAATGAAGATCAGTGTGAAATAGGAAAAATTGGAAAGATTTATGGGGGAGATGGGAAGTATGATTTAAGATAAAAATCTTTACTTGTACTTTAAGTAGCAAGATAAGCTACTTAAAGTACAAGACTGACATGGAGGAAGAGAAAAGGTGTAACTACAAGATTTAACTTACTACAGGGTTAATGTTAGATAACAGAGAAATAAGATGGGTATATTTACAAGGGCCTTAAAAAGTCCAAATTTGACCAGGGTGGTCAAGACGATAGAGAAATATTACAGATTCTTTTAAGATTAAAACAGCATTTAAGGAGATTCCTCTGGAAATATAAATGATGCAAGTATAAATGATGGATTATAGGCAGGAGATTTAAGAGATGCAGAAGCTATCCAGAAAGGGAGATGCTTTGGCTTTTTAAGGCTAAAGTAATGAATGTCTGAAGTTCCAGAAATCACAATGGTATAAATAAAGAAGAAGTGTGATTACATTTCCAAGTAGGAAGTCTTGATATGACAGAAAAGTATTAAAATGTAGGGTATATATGGGATATATGAGACATTTTCTGCAAGATTCATAGGACTTTGTAAATTAGTTGTCTGACTTCATTTTTAACTGGATAGCTAGAAAGAATGATATCAAGGATATGATAAATCATTTTCTCTGGTCTTTATGTGTGTCTTTATGCTGATGATGATAGACTTTAAGGAGCAGATCTGTCTAAAAAAATTGTAAAAGCTTTTCATGGATAACTCATAATTTTCAACAATGAATTTATAATTTATGTAAAATCTGCTCTCTTTATGTGATAGATTTTCCTGATAGTCTCATTCTAATTCCTGCATATACAACAATTTATCAATGATTCACATTATGCCCTCATTTTATTCAAATACTAGGATCCTCACTCCTCAGCCTCTATTCATTGCTGCTTTCCAGACAAAAAAATTAGCAATGGATAGAGGGTCTCACTTTTTCTACCCTAGGTTTTTACAGTCACTCCTCACTCCAATGTAATCTCTAATTGCTATGAAGCTTCTTTCTGCATTGCAGATTTGATCAAATTGGGCCCTAGCATACAAAATTTATCCCTCTATTGTCCACAATGTAATTCCTAACTCCCTAGTGACATACAGGATCTTTTAATGTTTCAAGCATTCAACAAATGTATGAACTGAAAACCTAAGACCTGCCAAATGCTACCTGGGAGGGCTCAAGGAGAGCCAATGCTGTCGTGCTGACATGGTCTGACTCTGTTTAATTAAGTCCATTTGTGAGGAGACTGACGAAAATCAAATAATTATTTCAAAATATAAAGTGGCAGTTGCAAAAGTGTTGCCAAGTGGTTTGTGTAACAGGGATTTTACTCGGGCAGGAAAGTCAGAGACGCCTTCCTAAAGAAGTAGTTCATGAACTAAAATCTGAAGGATATGTTGGTGAAAAAAGAGAAGAGTGTTTTCATAAAGCAGGGGTTGTGGGAGAAGGAAACACTTTTGCAAAGTTTTGCTGCATATGTAAGTGCGCTGGGTAAGAGGGTCTTTAAAAAGTTCAATTATTCTGGACCAGAGAGAGTGTGGGGCAGAATGTTGCAAGACAAGGCTCAAGAGAAGGAATAGAAACCATAGAGCTTTGTTGAACAGCATAGACTACTGAGTATGTCTTAAAACATTGGGAAACTAATGAGAAGTTTTATATAGGAGGGTGACATGATCATAATGCATTTAGCAAAGAAAAAATGGTGTACTGGCAGGAGGTGATTAACTTGGGCAGACCAAACAGGCCAAGGAATGCTTGTTAGAACAGTTGTGATGATAGTGGCAATCTTGAAAATCTAAGAAAAGAGAATTTATTTCTAATGATGGAGATCTAGAAAATGCCTATATTTCACTAGAGTGTGAATGAAGGAAAAACATGAATAAAGAATAGAAATAAGGCTAAAAAATGAGGAGACAGAGAGAAGATAAGTAAGAATCTAGGTCATAGAATCTGTGGCAGAAAGAAATCTATTATTGTTATGGGGACTTTAGAATCTTCATCCATTAGAACCACTATACTTGCTACCCAGGAATTACAGTTTTCTCAGCAGCATTCTTACATAGCTTAAGAAGTGTCATGATCCCATTATTCCAGGATCCCTAATATTAAAGTTTTTCCAAGTTCAATTTGAGGACTACCTGCATTAGAAACAACAAATATTAAAAAAAATCTTGAAACAGACGTAGTTCTAGATTCTGTATTTTTGTTTAAAAAAAATGAACTCCTGGGCTAAAGCAATCCTCCTGCCTCAGCCTCCTGAGTGGCTAAGACTACAGGTGCATGCTATTGTGCCTGACTCTGCATTTTTAACCAGTCCAATTAGCGGTCCTGATGAAACCTGAACTTTGAGAAGCAGTTGAAAATCTATTGAAACATGGATTCAGTGGCAAAAGTACTCAAAGTCTTGCATATATACAAGGGTTCATGCCCAAAACATGTCAAGAGGCAACATGATGTATTGAGATGTATTGAGAAAGCATTACTTTTATAGTAAGACTTGGAATTTAAATTGTAGTTGAATTGCTTGACTGAGTGATGTGATATAAGTTTTTTAATTTCTGTAGAGTCCAGTTAAAAAACTATGTATTGGCTTTTTCAAGTCTCCTGCCTCTCATTAGTCAAAAATGCGTTTTCTATCTTTCTAGGTCTTTGTACACCATATCTATGAGCAGTTTTAAGGAATGCCAGAGGTTCTTTTGAGTCCCATCAGGTAAAACCTGGGTACTGTGAAACCTCTGTGTCTCCCATGTAAGCTATGACCTAACCTGTGAGACACTGAGACAGTTATTTCATAATAAAAATATATATTTTGACAATGGATGTAAACCATGAAAACCAACAAGACACACACACACACACACACACACACACACACATTTTGTAATTGATTCAAAAAACATCAGTAGAGCCACAGTATCTAGTTATAAAAATTGAGCTTGAAGTCTGCAACAAAGTAGGTTATAAATTTACATACATGTGTTAAAAAACTGAGTGACAAGTATGTGCCTAAAACTCCAAAGTTTATAGAAAGTTTCTTTTATGCTTGCAATTATATATTCAGATTTTTTTTTCCAAAAGGTATGTAAAATAAAAGGGCCAAGTATTATTTCCTCACCTAAAATAGTGTTTTATTTATTAATTGGTAAAATGCAATGGAAAATGAAATATTATCTAGATATAATGAAACAGTTGTCATTTTAAAGAGAGCTATTGCAATATTTGAAATACGGTGAGGAATACAGTTATTTATTTTTGTTTACAAAATTAATCAAACAATTTACCCAAGTCATCTTGAATACTACTCTTTCCTGGATAAGAATTTAATCTGAGTCTGACAATTATGCACATGGAAAATCTTTATGCTAGGTTAGAGTGTCCCCAGCAGGTGGTTTACTTAGTATTAATGATTTTCAATTGTTGAATATTCAGATTGGTAAATGTGCTGGAGAGTTTGAATTGCCAAACTTTTTTCTACCTCCAGCTTGTCTTATGACAACTTGCCTTCATATTATTAATCATAATTTAAAATGAGTGTCAAAATTATGAGGTGGCTTCATGAATTGACTGTACAAGGTTTTATTTTGTGTTAACAAAAATAAAAATAAATTGTAGCTTTCTGGTAGCTTGTGGAATATATTCAGATCTTAAAGAGGCAATGACTACTGTTTTCTTGGATCTCTTCCATCAGTTTGTTATGCGTTACATCTTGAAGTATAATCAAATGCCTACCTTGTTATAATTTATACAATGATACTATTTTAAAATTATGACTAATCAGGAGAGTAGTTAAATTTTAATAATATTTCCCAAAGCTAGGAGGACATGGAAAACTCATAAAGAGCTTTATAGGTTTTAAATAATTGATTGATTGATTCTAGAAAAGGTAAAGCAGAGTCTTGATTTCTGTTTTGAAGTATATGAAGGCTTGTTTTGGATGATGATGGACATGAGAATCCACAGGAAAACTCATTGTTTGAAAACAACACTATTCTTAGAAGAAATTGCATCTGGGAAAAGTCATTTAAACATCTCTATATTTTTGTTCACTAATCCGTACATTGCAGCTAAAAATAACCATCCTAATTGTATCACAAGTTTTTAGGAGAATCAAATGACTCCATTTCTTGCTAAGTGGTGACAATAATGGTAGACAAAGACCATCTTGCTTCAATTCCCTGGTTGAAAACAGTTACTTCTTTGTTGATGAATAAATTACTCAGATTAGAACATAAATGGAAGAGCAAAGTATATATGGTAAAGCATTATTTTGTGAATTTTATTATAGGATGAAATCTTAATTGGCCTAGGGAAAAATTTTTTCTTCGTTTTAGGACAACCATCATCAGCTACCACTTACAGAAACTCTTAGACACCTAATAACCTGGTAACAATTATTTGTTTGTTTTGCGATATTGAAGTAGGAAGAATCAAATGTATTGTGCCTATTTTATAAATTGAGGATAAATTTATTGAGTTATTGAACAAAATGGACATGAATTTTGCCCTCATGGATTTATTTCTAGTTAGAAGTAGAGAAAAAAACACATGCTACATAATTCTATAAACACAGTTGTGATCAATTCCATGTGTTAATGGAGGCTTAACAGAGTAACCTCACTACATAGTTTACAAAGTGAAAGAAAATGTATTAGAAATGTTATACACTTTATTTTTTCAACAAACATTTATTTTGTGCATACCTTGTGCCACTCTGTCTAATACTAGGGTAATAAGAGTAAGCAAGAGAAATACACTATCTGAGACATCCCATGCCTATGGATTGACTCCATTTTACAGATGAAGAAGCAGAAGCTTGAAGAAGTTGGGTTGCTTTTCTAAAACCATACAGATAGTTAATTGAGACTCCAAACTAGATGTTTAACTCTACTGTGCTACTTCCTCTAGTTCATTTAGACACTGAAGTTGGACAAGTGTTGTTCTGGGACTCTTCCATCTGGGGGATTTAATATACCCAATGTAAATCGCACAAGTCAGCACAGGAGAATTATCTAACTCTGATGTTACGTTGTTCAAATGTCATGATGTTTATTATCATGATGCTGCTTGTATTTTACTTGTTTTACATGTGCCTCTTAGGAGTACGTATATGATTAAAAGTGTAACCTGTCCAGGGGATGGTTTGTAGTGTCTGAAGGGCCTCTTGTTGCTTGAAGCAGGTCATGGATTCATCAGTCGTATGAAATCTTTTGTCTTCAAGTCAGGTTGTTTTGCTGATCACAAAGGTTTTTCCATAAATTCTCATCACTGCTTACTTCAGTAAATATTGCACTGATATCCTTGCTTGCCCTATTTAGTTACCCAGTGAAGCTAATAATATGGTTTATTTAACTCTGCTTCTTTTTTATATTTATCTTTTAAAACATTAATATAGTGCCTTTAACATAGTTATACGCAGTACACATGTATTGAAATAAATTGGTCTAATTAACAGAATTATAATTTTATAATTAACATTCTCTTCTAGTAGTTAGAGAAGCAATGATATTCTAAAATACTCTAGCATTTCCATATAAACATCTGTAATCTAGTTATCAGTTCACATTTTCAAAATAATTATTCATATATAATTTTTAGCAATATTAGAATGTCCTTTGGTACCGCTGCAGGGGAGATGTGTTATTTCTTTGGATTATATTCACTTACATGGTCCTAAATCTTTTTTTTTTTCACTGTTTGCAACCCAGTTTACCTTTCTTATGTTGGGCTCACCGCGATGTTAATAGCATATTTTTTTAAATTGCAACAATGCTCTTCAATAAATATTATATACTAATTCAGGTAGAAACCACAGAAGCAGTTTCTCTTGGCTAACTTTATATGATAAACTACAAGCAGGAGTAGTCACTTATCTTCAATGGTGATATTGTAGTTTCAGTTTCTTTAAAAATAATTAGTTTAGGACGTACATTTTAATTTTAACTTGTTATTTTATCAAATGTGCATACATTTATTTAGCTAACAATATTAGGCATTAATCATTTCTGTAATTTGTGAATAGCATAATTGGTGTTAAGTTGTTTCTTCTACATTCTTCTACATTCTTTAAGTTGTAATTATTATGTTTCCAGTTTTTTATAGTTAACAATTTATGTTAAAAATGGTGTATTTTCATATTAAAGACAGAATACCAAATAATTATAGTAAGTTCTCCCTTAAATATAATAAGTCTCTTATTGTTCTGGACTGCATTGAAACAATTTCGCTTATTTCTCCATATTTGAATTAAATGTTGTCTTCAGTCTTCTCTAATTGCTATTTGCTTATTTTTCCTCCACTGCAGGGAGGCAGCTATTTATAAATTTAACTTCTATTAGATTTTCCATCATTTGATCTTTACTGATCCCTTACAATACGTTGTCCTTTATGATTCATGTTCTCTTGCATTTATTAATACAAACTACATTTGTTTTACCTTATGACATTTTTAATATGCACTGTAATGTGCATAAAATCTCATGTGACCTACATGAGCAATTGGTGAGAATAGCTATTTATATTCATTTTAATATGTCTGAACTATTATTTTGTGAATTTCTCACAATGGATTATCAATGTGGGATGGAGAAGGAGCAGAGAATGTCTTCTGAAGTAATTCTCTGTATGTGTGTGTGTGAGAGAGAGAGAGAGAAACTCAAAGAGGCAGAGAAAAAGAAATAGACAAAAACTGATAAAAACAGAGAAAATAATTTTCATTAGTAATTTCAAAAGTTTTTTTTTAGTTAAATTTACGAAGTTTACAAACCTTTAAAAGTAAATATAACTTTTCATTCACATGTTCACCTCACAGCCTAGCATTGTACATGTTCATGGCAAATGTTTCTTGAATACAGGCAAATTGAATTTATAAATCTCTAGTATATATAATGGAAGTATTGAATATTGAACCACAAAGTGTTTTCTGATTAATATAGTAATGCACAAATTTAATGGTTTCGATAAAATAAGAAAGCTCATAAAATTTCTAACTTTAAGGAAAGTTCATAAAATTTCTAACTTCAAGTCTATAATAATTAAGTGGGGAAAACAAACCTCGAGTCAAATAATTATAATTAATCATGATAATTAATTATAATTATAATTAATCTTAAAAAGCCCGAGTTAAAGATATACACAGATTAAAATTCTGGAGAAAGATGTAACTGACTGAAAGAATCAACGATATAGTACAGAAGTGATTTTTCAGCTGCTTGTTGAAAAGTTTACGGTCTCTTATCTATCAAATTCATGGGCAGGTAGGTTATGCAGGTAAAACTGCATAATGCATGTATCAATGTTTAGCAAACACTAATAAAAAAGAATGTAATCGATGTTACATTTACAAATATTTTTTATTATGTCCTAAATGCCCTTCCAAGGGTTAATTGAAAGCACTGTAAAGGTCAATGTGGAGTCTTATCTGCTTTGAATTCAGTGAAAACATGTGGTTTTAGGCAAGTTTCTACTTTCTTAGAAATTCAGGTTTATCGTATTTAATATCCTTGCAGGTTTAAGAAAGGTACATAAGATTATGAGAATGCAAGGGACAATATGGTCATTAATTTATATACAAAACTGTGTTTTCCCTTGACTTTCCTTGACCATTAAGGTACTGTTTCTGGTAAAATGTTTCCACTCATTCAGTGAGATCTTGAACAGCTAATATTTTTTAGACCCTGATAACTTGGTATGTGAAGCTAAAAGTTGGAGTTCTCAGTTTGGTGGAGAGATAAAGTTGATTCAGTGAAAAAAGTTTAGAAATAGGGACAGGATGTACACTTCACTTGGACTGAGTATATGGATACAGTGATCATGAAGGGCTTTCTAGGAGAGATCTCTTATCAAGCAATTAGGAAAAAAATGAGATAAAGTAGTGACAGTAAACAGAACTGAGGTAATAAGACAAATATGCAGATTGCTGGAGTGCGGAAATATGAAACCTAGAGAACTAAAGAGGCAAAGTAAGTGGTATTCTAAACAGCCTAAGCGGTATTCTAGGTCCATTATTTAGCAGAGTACAAATAAAAATGTTGGATTTTTACAACCTTATATTTCAATTGCAAATATGAATTTGTTAAAATGTCCAGATAATGTAAAACATGAAACCTGTGTGGTATTTCCAATTAACTCCAGTTCCTATAGCAACTTCTATTAGATAGAAAAATATCTCACTTCTTTCCATTTATGCCTAATTTGAGTCTATCTTAAAGTAATTATATGTTATTATTAACCATTTTCACTCTCTTAATACAAATGTGTGTGCTCTAACTTACTTTACATGTACATAATTAAATAGAGCTTTTCTTATCAACATCCCTGTGATAAGTAATACATGTTTATTCATATTAAATATTGTAAACATCCTCTTATTCGTCTATATTACTGAAGGTTTTATAAAGTATTTTCCAATGATTGATTCTGCAAATGATTTAATCAAACTTTGTGCATTTTTCTTTCATGGTACTTTAATACTACAAATGTTGAACTACAGGCATACCCTGGAGATATTACAGGTTTGTTTCAGATCACCACAATAAAGAATATATCACAAAAAAGCATGTCACACAAATTTGTTGGTTTCCCAGTGCATATAAAAGTTATGCTTACACTATACTGTAGTCTATCAAGTATGCAATAGCATTATATTATCTGGTGCTCACTTCGGCAGCACATATACTAAAATTGGAATGATACAGAGAAGATTAGCATGGCCCCTGCGCAAGGATGACACGCATTATATTATCTGAAAGAACAATGTACAAACCTTAATTAGAAATACTTTATTACTAAAAATGCTTATGGTCATGTGATCCTTTAGCAAGTTATAATATTTTGGCTGTTGGAAAGTCTTGTTGATGGTTGCTGACTGATTAGGATGGTAGTTGCTGAAGGTTGGAGTAGCTGTGGCAATTACTTTAAATAATGCAGCGATGAAGTTTGCCGCATTGATTGACTCCTCCTTTCATTAATGATTTCTCTGCAGCATGTGATGATGTTTGATAGCATTTTACCCACAGCAGAACTTCTTTAGAAATTGAAATCAATCCTCTCAAACCCTACCACTGCTTTGATACCTAAGTTTACAAAATATTCTAAAATTTTGTTGTCATTTCAACAAGGTTCAGAGCACCTCCACCTGGAAAAGTTTCCATCTCCATAAACCAGTTTCTTTGCTCATCTATAAGAAGCAACTCCTCAGGCAGGACACAGTGGCTCATGCCTGTAATTCCAGCACTTTGGGAGGCCGAGGCGGGTGGATCACGAGGTCAAGAGATCGAGACCATCCTGGCCAACTTGGTGAAACCCCGTCTCTACTAAAAATACAAAAATTAGCTGGGCTTGTGGCATGTGCCTGTAGTCCCAGCTACTCGGGAGGTTGAGGCAGGAGAATCCCTTGAACCAGGAGGAGTAGGTTGCAATGAACCGAGATTGCACCACTGCACTCCAGCCTGGTGACAGAGCAAGACTCCGTCTGGAAAAAAAAAAAACAAAAAACAAAAGCAACTTCTCATCTGTTCAAGTTTTATCATGATAAGTTGCAGCAATTCAGTCACATCTTCAGGCTTTATGTCTAATTCTACTTCTCTTGCTAACTGTTTCCAAATTCCTGTTGATCTTTTGACTTCCTCTCATGAATCACAAATTATCTTAAAGGCATTTAGAATGGTGAATCTTTTCCAGAAAGTTTTCAATTTACTTTGACCAGATTTATCAGAGGAATAACTATCTATGGAAGCTAAAGTTTTATGAAACTTACTTCTTAAATATAAGGCTTGAAAGTGAAAATTACTCCTTGATCCATCAGCTGCAGAATGGATGTTGTTCTTCCTGCACATCTCCATCAGAGGTCTTAGGTGACTAAGGGTATTGTTGAGAAGAAATGTTTTTTTCTCCGAGCAGTAGGTCTCAACAGTGGGCTTAAAATATTCAGTAAATTACACTGTAAACAGATGTGCTGTCATATGGGCTTTTTGTTTCATTTATAGATCATAGGCAGAGTAGATTTAGTATAATTCTTGAAGGCGCTAGGATTTTTGGAATGATAAATGAGCATTGACTTCCACTTAAAGTCACCAGCTACATTAGTTCCCAAGAAGCAAGTCAGTCTATTATTTGAAGCTTTGAAGCCAGACATTGATGCTTCCTTTCTAGCTATGACAGCCCTAAATGGCACCTTCATCCAATATAAGCCTGTTTTGTCTACATGGAAAATCTTTTTTTCGTGTAGCCACCTTCATCAATAATCTTATCTAAATCTTCTGTATAACTTCTTGTAGCTTCTACACCAGCACTGGCTGCTTCACCTTGCATTTTTATGTTTTGGAGACAGCGTTTTTCGTAAATCTCATGATCCAATCTCTGCTAGCTTTGAACTTTTCTTCTGCAGCTTCCTTACCTTTTTTGCCTCCTTAGAATTGAAGGGAGTTAGGGCCTTGCTCTGGATTAGGCTTCAGCTAAGGTAATGTTGTGGCTGGTTTGAGCTTCTTGCAGACCACTCAAGCTGGGTCTCTTTCTTATCATTTGTGCTTAATTATTGCTTAATTTCCTGCAAGAAGCATTTCTTTGCACTCTCAACTTCAGTAGCTGGTGCAAGAGGCTCAGCTTTCAGCCTAATTCGGCCTTTGACATGCCTTCTTCACTTAGCTGAATTATTTCTAGCTTTCCATTTAAAGTGAAATATTTACAAATCTTAATTTCATTTGAACATTAAGAGGATATTGTAGGGTGGTTAATATTAATAATTTTAATATTATTGTCTGCAGAGATAAGGGAAGCTGAAGGAGGAGAGAGAGAGAGAGAGAGAGAAAGTGTCAAGGGAAGGGTGGTTGGTGGAGCATCAGAACATACACAGCATTTATTGATTAAAGTTTGTCATCTTATATGGGTGTGGTTGTGGTGCTCTAAAAAAGTTACAATAATAACACCAAAGATCACTTATTATCATCAAAGATACAACAATGAAAACACTTGAAATACTGTGAAAAAATACCAAATTGGGACAATGAGATATAAAGTGAGCACATGCTTTTGAATAAAAGCAGTTTGTAGACTTGCTTGACTTAGGGTTACCACAAACCTTCAATTTGTAAAAAGCCATGCAGTATCTGCAAAGCACAGTAAAGCAGAGTGCAGTAAACATGCCTGAATTGACCATATTTCTTGCTAGCTCTACCCAAGTAAAATAGGCTCTATAACATATTAGCTTGTATTTCATAATTTCAACTCTTCACTCTTAAAGTAATATCGTTCCTCCTATGTAATATTAGATTGCCAATAAAATATCTTTTATTGCCCATTTAAAACCTATTTCTTCCTATTTTCATTTAATAGCTGACCATGAATGATGAAAGAATAATCCTTATACAATTAAAAATGCCTATAAGAAGTTTTGATACTTTCATTGAAATTTAGCAATATGATTTTGAAACAACTTGGTTTTATTGAAATAAAAAGTGATGGTTTCACTAGAGCTCAAATGAACAGAAGTTTGCCTTGCATGGTTATTAACAACAATTTAAATAAACCCTCAGAATTTAGTTTTTTCATTGTTTTTAAAAATTTATAAAATTGTGACCTTTTGGCCGGGCGCGGTGGCTCACGCTTGTAATCCCAGCACTTTGGGAGGCCGAGGCGGGCGGATCACGAGGTCAGGAGATTGAGACCACGGTGAAACCCCGTCTCTACTAAAAATACAAAAAATTAGCCAGGCGTGGTGGCGGGTGCCTGTAGTCCCAGCTACTCGGAGAGGCTGAGGCAGGAGAATGGCGTGAACCTGGGAGGCAGAGCTTGCAGTGAGCCAAGATTGCGCCACTGCACTCCAGCCTGGGTGACAGAGCGAGACTCCGTCTCAAAAAAAAAAAAAAAAAAATTGTGACCTTTTAAATAAATTTTTTGACATTCAGTGTAAATAGGATGCACAATTTTAATCAGTTTAAATTAATTTGTTGAATTTTTAGTAACCTACTTTGATTTAATTTTATTGATTTCAAACCAACTTATTGTAGGAATAAAATTCCTATTTAACTATTTGGTACTTAATAATATGTACCTTGCCACTCTACCCTTTAGAGTTTACACTCCAAAAGTAAGGCCCTACTTTAGATCATTTCTTCCTGTAATTTTGCCAGTGACCTCCTATTTCGACCTTATTTATGTTCTGCCTCCTCTAAGATCACTCTTACAAACACAGAGAGATTATTTGCTCGTTCCTCACTATTACTTCGGCACATTATGTCTCCTCAAAAATTGCATTCATGACACTATAATGTAATATTTTTAAAACTCCTTGTCCCCCCAGACTAAAACATTAAAAAAATTCCCATCTAGCACAATGCTAAAACAAACTCATGGTACCAAATTTAACTTATATCTAGAATTTGATACACTAGTTAAATACCTGTGCTCTATGTTTTGTTAGGAGCTTTGATTAAATATAAACATATAAAATCTTATCCTGATATTTTGACAACACAATAAAAATTAGGAGATACCATAAAATAATTTGTACTACTGTCTTTTTCTTTGACTAAAGAATGCTATAGGGACATTTAACTCAGAAATAGAACAAGTTTAAAGCTAATACAGAAAAGAAGTTATAAACATAAAATGAAGACTTTCCTAAATTATTATGTAATTAATAATGAATTTATCACTGAGAAAATGAGTGGTTTTACAGATAATATAAATATATTCTTTTTAAAACTACTTTACTTAAATTTTTTTTTGTTTTTTTTTTTGTTTTTGAGACAGGATCTTACCCTGTCACCCAGGCTGGAGTGCAGTAGTGTAATTGTGGCTCACTGCAGCCTCCACCTCCTAAGCTCAAGCAATCCTCTTGCATCAGCCTCCTGAGAAGCAGGGATTACACGCAGATGCCACCATGCCTGGTTAATTTTTCTAAAAAAATTGTAGAGACAGGGTCTCACTATATTTCTCAGGCTGATCTCAAACTCCTGAGCTCAAGCCATCCCACCACTTCAGCTTCCCAAAGTGCTGGGTTTCCAGGTTTGAGCCAACCTACCAGGCTTGAAAACTGTTTTAAACATACTGCTTGAAAATCTGTTTACATTACAGATATCTTTATTTTTTATTTATTTTTATTTTTTTTTGAGATGGAGTCTCGCTCTGTCCCCCAGGCGGGAGTGCAGTGACGCGATCTCGGCTCACTGCAAGCTCCGCCTCCCGGTTCGGGCCATTCTCCTGCCTCAGCCTCTCCGAGTGGCTGGGACTACAGGCACCCGCCACCACGTCTGGCTAGTTTTTTGTATTTTCAGTAGAGACGGGGTTTCACCGTGTTAGCCAGGATGGTCTCCATCTCCTGACCTCGTGATCCACCCGCCTTGGCCTCCCAAAGTGCTGGAATTACAGGCGTGAACCATTGCGCCTGGCCTATATCTTTATATTTTGAAGCATGATTTATATCTAGGACTATAAATAAACATTACTACAAATGTTATAAATTTATGTAATTCTGTTAGATTTTTCTCTTGAAGTTCTATCTATATAGAAAATTACAATGAATTTTTACATTGAGATAAATACAGAGGTATTAAATTATGTAAATAAAAGAGATACTAAAATCAAAATATGCCATAATTTTAGAAAAATAATTCAAATTATGTTTACAAAGAGAGTAAAAAGAAGTAGTTTATGCATGTAATAGTAATAAAATAGATCATAGATTATAATAAAAATAACTCGATACCAGTAAAATATTATTTAAAAACTTTTCTATTTTCCTATTACAATATATTTGTAATGCCCACCAGGAAAAAAAAAGATGTGAAGTTGAACATCATAATACATAAGTATTTAATTTGGAGCTCAAATTAACATCACCTTCTGATGATTGAACCTGGGATATTCTCTTAACATTTTTAGAAACCTCTTTTGTATCTCTATGATATTGAATCTCCATAATACATAATATAATTTTCTCCTAGAAGTAGCTCAGACTCATTCAAAAATAAAAACCTAAAGCAAAAGCAAACAAAGAACATTAAGCAGTGCAACAACAACAAAATGCTTCATGAAGAGCTGGAAAAGAAAAGAAGAAAAAACAAAACACTACAATGACCTCAGTATAATATAATCAAAGACGTTCCGGATGTTAAGTCAGGTAAATTGGTTTTCAGTTCTGGCATTTACCTCTGGCATACATTCGTTTTGCTTTTTTTTTTTTTGTTACAGCTAATACTACTTAATTTTATTAATCTCACTTTCCTCATTTGTCAAATCAAAAACTTAAATATTTGATCATTGAAATCAATGACTCTTATAAGTGAAATCTTGTCAAATCAAACATTCAAAGCACAGAATTTAGTTTTTTTTTTTTTGTTTTTTTTTTTTTAGGGGGTGTCGCGAGACTCCTTCTCAAAAGGTGGTTGGTGGTGCGATCTCGGCTCACTGCAGGCTTCCCGTCCTGGGTTCACGCCATTCTCCTGCCTCAGCCTCCCAAGTAGCTGGGACTACAGGCACCCCCCACCACAACCGGCTAATTTTTTGTATTTTTAGTAGAGACCGGGTTTCACAGTGTTAGCCAGGATGGTCTCAATCTTCTGACCTCGTGATCCACCCGCCTCGGCCTCCCAAAGTGCTGGGAGTGAACCACAGGCGTGAACCACCGCGCCTGGCCGAATTTAGGTCATTTTATGAGCTGATTTAAGTAACTTTTTTCAGACTCTCTTGATAAAATAGCTAAGATTTTCTAAGAAGTTATGCTTTTCGTTGTCTTTTTTTCTGTTTTAAATTTTCAATTTTATTTGATCTTAATCTACTTTATATCTACTTGGATAATAAGCAAATATATTTGTATCTTTTTATGATTTATTAATTTACAAACTTAAAATTTATTAGATATTAAATTGCTAAGAAAGATAAAGAACTTGTATTAGTAATATTTTTATTAAACTTCGTAATTATAACATTGGCAATGGTTTGGAATTTGTCATGGTCTTGGCCTCCTCAAATAAATAATATTTAAGCCATAACCTTCCCCCTTCAAAAAATAAAATAAAACCACAACATAACAGGAGGAGCCTACTCGGCAGAATCAGTTACTTTGGAAGAAATAAATGTGTGTGTGTGTGTGTGTGTGTGCACATACACATGACAATAGCATTTCAAAATTTAGAGTTTGTTCATCATGTGTTTAAAATACTTGCATGAAACATGTTTTAATGCAAATGCACAACCTGCCTTCAGAATAAGTGTTGACTCTTATTTTCTTTCTGAGGATAACACTTTTTATCTCAAAGATATTGATCTAGGCTGTCTGTTCCAAATCTCTCAGAAAACGGATAAATGACAGGTTCATCACTGACTGTTCCTTTCATCCTCTGAACATTTATTTTTATTTTTAGAGGTATTTCTGCTTCATATCTTGGGTAACAGACATTTTATTTTATGAGAACCACACTTCATTTAAGTAAAACGTTATATTTTGCATATATATTTATAATCTCTTCATATTCTTCTCATGTCTTTCTATTTCGTATCAGTTGCCATAGTAAAATCTTCCTTCCGAGGAAATCTCAAATTTTACTACTATTAGCAGCCATCAATTTTACTGAATTTGAAATTATAAAGTATTCTAAAACATTCTTGACTAAAGTATTTTTATCTACTGGTTTAATGGTAAGACTGAAAAGGACTAATAATTATGATTTAAAGTAGGTGAAAACGAAATAAAGACATTTAAGTTCAGTTAAGGACATGAATCACGGAGAGTCTCTTTAAAATAAGAAAACCGATTGGCATACTTTTAATTTGAATCATTTAATTTGACAAACATTTAGCTTATGTTGTTTTTATAAGATCAACTTGACAGGTTAATAAACCGTATCTCTTGAAAGGACTTTTTTGTTTTTAATCAGGGCATAAGAAAACCCTCCCTTTTCCTTTCTCCTTTGTTTTGTGTATATTTCTAGTATAATCATCATGAACCTCTATTGCAGTTAGATACATGTATAAATTCCCCAGTAGAATATAAATCTCTAGTAAGAGTAAAGACTGTTTTAATCTTTGCCTCTCTGACAAATGCCCAACACATAATTCCTTACATATTGTCTATAACACTGTATGATGATGCAAATGACATATGAAGGCACTAAATGTTAGCATCTCAGGAAGGAGTGATTTGCCTTGCACTTTTTACATTATTGATATGATTGAGTTTTGAGTTTTCTTCTATATATAACCTAAATTTTCCAGGCTCTAGGTTAATTCACAGACCTCATAAAACCCAAATTTAATTATAAGATTTTAAGTATACTTTGTTATAACACCCTTTTATGTAATGTTACTAGAAACGTTTTAATAAAAGTACAATTGTAGGACTATAGCAAAGGGATAGCAATACAGGAAGGTGTATGACTTAGTTAGATAAGACTTGCCATAGGGAAAAGTAGGGCAGCTTTAATATCCATACAGATGGATCGGAAACCAACAGTGAATTGAAAAATGCAAAGTTTTGCTCACAAGGTGACCTGGGAAAAATGAATTTGCAGGGGGTGAAGATTTTGCTGGTTTGATAATAAATAGGTAAATATAAATAATTAGCTTGTGACAGTTTTAATGACAACCCAGCCACAGGAGAAGACAAATCTACATATTGAAAGAAAGCAGTTAAAATGTTGACTTGCAGAATGACAGAGGTAAAGAGGATACATTTAAGTGGAGACAGGCAGCTTGTCTAAATACGGCTAATATTAAATACAGGTGATTATAGCATTTGAAATTGAAATTAAAAATAATCTCTGATTCACTTATTTTAAAATTGCCAACTCCCCTCAGCTGCATATTTCACCAGGTGCTGGTGCAATTGGAACAAGAAGCATATCCAATGATTTAAAAATAACATTCACGGGTGTCACCTGATGTCACTCCAGATAAGAAATGATGTTCCCAATCAGAGAGAACACTCTCTAGTATTCATCTTAACACCTCCTAAACCTGTGCTACATATTTATATCATGAATTTTAAAATCATCTTTTGGATATTGAACATATTAAATAGATTAAGCTTTCTGAAAGTTGTAAACACAGACAAGAAATGGAAGACTTTCATTTTGGAAATTCTGTGTGTACAGAACTCCTTTTACATGATTGAGCTTAAAGAAAATAAATATGCTGTGATTTGTTTTTCCTCCAAAAATACTACAAACTGAGTTAAATATTAGGGTAGTATTCATGATTTGTTATTCTTCAAAAAGATAACATTTAAGATCTACAATTTTAGGCTTCTCAAGTAGACAGCTTTTTAAATATGTTGGTTCAGATTTGAGGAAGGAAAAAACATTTATCAAGGCACTCAAGCAAGCAATGTGCTAAGTGCTTTGTGTGCATTTACTTTTCCCAGTAAAAATCTTATGAGTAGAGTATTTTATCTATTTTACAGATAAAGTACCTGAAGTCCTGGAAGGTTAAGTTGATTTCCCAAGATCAGAAAGAAACTCAAATTCTCTAGAAGCCCAAGCCTTTTCCATTTATGTACTTAAATATCTCTGTAAAGGTTATTTCTCAAATTTCTCTGGAAAGAAGTAATAAAATAATTTTAAAATGCATTGATATTACTTCCCATCATTTCCCCCTCATTTGAGCTCAGATTCTGTAAATAAAGAGTCTTGAATCACAAATGCATTTATTACTATTTCTAAATGCACAGATTGAGTTTCTCAGGCATCTTTTTTAAGAAAAAAACATACACACAGAAGAAAAAACACAGGGCCACCTTGAAACATGTTGTTGCACACTGCAGGCATTTCCAATTAGTCTGAAAGTGAACTAATGACTTAATTTAAAACAATACTAGCTCTCTGTTGTCCAGAACCTTTGAAAAGTTGAAAAATGGGCACCTTGTAATGTTATAAAGCAATTCTGGGTGAAAAGATAGTTGATAGGATCATGGAAGATAAAACTCAAAATAGAAGACAGAAGACAAATGAACATGAAATATCAGTAACACATAGTTATTTTGATGATTTAAATACATTTATAAACCGTGTCTTACCTCCAAAGGTCATGGAAATCTGAAAGAAAAACAGAAACTTAAAGGAAACATCAGATAGGAAAAGTCTAGCATGGATAAATTGCTATTTTAGAAATTTTCCAGATAAAGCTGTATGATACTAGATATTGGTCTTTTATATATGGTTTTTATTGTTTTGAGATATGTTCCTACTAGTCCAGTTTCTTAAGAGTTTTTATCATGAAGGAATGTTGAGTTTTATCAAACTATTTTTTAGCATCAATTGAAATGATCATATGTTTTTTGAAATTTATTCTATTGATATGATGTATCACATTGATTGATTTGTCTGTGTTGAACCATCCATGTCTCCCTGGGGTAAATGCCATTTAGTCATGATGAATATCTTTTTACTGGTTTGTTGAACACAATCGGCTAACATTTTATTGAATATTTTTGCATTAATATTCATCAGGGATACTGGCCTGTAGTTTTCATTTTTTGATGTCTGTTCGGTTTTGGTATTTGTTTTGGTATCTGGTATGTACTGGCCTTGTTGAATGAATTTGGAAGTATTCTCTTCCTCTATTTTGGGGGATTTTTTTTTCTTTTCTCTTTTTTAAAACAGGGTCTGGCTCTGTTGCCCAGGTTGGAGTGCAGTGGTGCAGTCATGGCTCACTGCATCTTCTGTCTCCCAGGCTCAAGCCATCCTCCTACCTGAGCCTCGGAGTAGCTAGGACTGCAGGTATGTGCCACCAAGCCCGGCTAATTATTGTACTTTTTTGTAGAGATGAGTTTTTGCCATGTTGTCCATGCTGATCTCGAACTGCTGAGCTGAAGGGATCCACCAACCTCAGCTTCCTAAAGTAGAAGATTACAGGCATGAGGCACCACACCAGCCAGAATAGTTTGAGTATTGATGTTACTTCATTAAATGTTTGGTAAAATTCAGCAGTGAAGCCATCAGATTCTGGGCTTTTTTGATGAGAGACTTTTAATTATGGCCTCAATCTCATTATTTGTCATTGGTCTTTTCAAGTTGTGAATTTCTTCGTGGTTCAGTCTTGGTAGGTTGTACTTGTGTAGGAATTTATTTATTCATTTCTTCTGGGTTTTCCAACTTATTGGTATATATATGATCACTCACAGTAGTCAAAAATGAGCCTTTGAATTTCTGTGGTATCAGTTGTTACGTCTACATTTTCATTTATGATTCTATTTCTTTGGATCTTCTCTCTCTCTCTCTCTTTCTTCTTAGCCTGGCGAAAGGTTTGTCTATTACATTTATCTTTTCTAAAAACCAGCCTTTTGATTCGCTGATATTTTGTATAATTTCCTTCATTTCAATTTCATTTATTACTGCTCTTATCTATTTTACTTCATTTCTTCTACTAATTTGAGGTTTGGCTTGTTTTTGCCTTTTTAGTTCTTTAAGATGTATCATTAGGTTATCTGAAGTTTTTCTATTTTTTATGTAGGCACTTATTGCTATAAACTTTCCCTTAGTACTGCTTTTGTTGTAGTTTATAGGTTTTAGTATGCTGTGTTTCAATTTTCATTTGTTGAAGAAATCTTAAATTTTCTTCTTAATTTCTTCATTAGCCTTCTGGTCACCCAGGAGTTTATTAATTTCCGTATGTATGTATAGTTTCCAGAATTCCTCTTTGTGTTGATTCCTAGTTTAATTTCATTGTGGTTAGAGAAGATACTTGAGACAATTTCAATTTTTTAATATTTAAAACTCATTTTGCAGCTTAGCATATGGTCTATCTTTCAGAATAAGCCATGTGCTGAGTAGAACAATGTGTATTCTGCAACTATTGTAGGAAATATTCTGTAAATATCTGTTAGGTCTATATGCTATATAGTACAAGTTAAGTCTGATGTTTCTTCTTTTGATTTTCTGTCTGGATGATTTTTCCAACGCAGAAAGCAGGGTGTTGAAGTCCAAGCTCCTATTGTATTGGGGTCTATCCCTCTCTTATCTCGAATAATATTTGCTTTATATATCTGGGTGCTCCAGTATTGGGTGCATATATATCTACAATTTTTATATCCTCTGTTGAATTGTCCCCTTTATCACTACATAATGACCTTCTTTGTCTCTTTTTATAATTTTTGTCGTGAAATCTATTTTGTCTGATGTAAGTATAGCTGCTCCTCCACTTTTTTGGTTTCCATCTACATGGAAATTTTTTTCTATTTCTTTTTGTTCAGTGTATGTATCTCTTTATAGATAAAGTGTATTTCTTGTAGGATCATTGGGTTTTTTTTAAATATATTCAGCCACGCTATGTCTATTGATTGAACAGTTTAGTCCATTCACATTCAGTGTTGTTATTGATAAGTAAGGACATACTCCTGCCATTTTGTTATTTGTTTTCTGGTTGTCGTGTGGTCTTATATCCCTTCTTTCTTTCCTTCCTGTCTTTGTCTTAGTGGAGGTGGTTTTCTCCGGTGGTATGTTTTATTCTTGCTCTTGATTTTTTATATATCTGTTGTATGTTTTTAGATTCCAGGTTACTATGAGGATTACAAATAATATCTTACAATTCATTATTTTAAACTGATGTCAGCTTAACCATAATTGAATGAACCATCAAGTAAACAAATAAGCAAAGAAAAACCTAATAAAAATTCTACAATTTAACTTCATCTCACACTTTTAAATTTTCTGTTGCTTCTATTTATATGTTATTTTACTATATCTCGAAAAATTGTTATAGGTATGTTTTGATATATTTATCTTTTAGAAAGATAAAACCACTCCAGATATGAGTGGTTTATACACCCCAATTACAGTGTTACAATATTCTGCATGCTTACTATCACCAGTGAATTTTTTGCCTTCAGATATTTTCTTTTCTTTTTTTTTTTCTTTCTTTTTTTTTTTTTTTTTAATGGAGTCTCACTCTGTCACCCAGACTGGAGTGCAAGGGCGCAATCTCCACTCACTGCAACCTTCGCCTCCTGGGTTCAAGGGCTTCTTCTGTCTCAGAGACTCCCTAGTAGCTGAGGCTATGGGTATGCGTCACCACATCTGGCTATTTTTTGTATTTTTAGTAGAGACGGGGTTTCGCCATGTTGGCCAGGCTAGTCTCAAAGTACTGACTTCAGGTGATCTGCCCACCTTGGCTGCCCAAAGTGCTGGCATTACAGTTGTGAACCACCATGCCCGGCCTTCAGATATTTTCTTATTGCTCATGAATGTAGTTCCCTTTTCGTTTAGCATTTCCTGTAGAACAGGTCTGATGTTGATGAAATCACTCAGCTTTTACTTGTCTGGTAAGCTCTTTATCTCTCTTTCATGTTTGAAGAATATTTTCATTGGATATACTATTCTAGTATAAAAGTTTCTTTTTCCCTTTACATCTTTAAATATTTCATGCTACTCTCTCCTGGCCTATAAGATTTCCAGTGAGACGTCTGATACCAGACATAGTGAAGCTCCTTTGTTCTTATTTCTTTCTTTTGCTGCTTTTAGAATCCTTTCTTCATCCTTGACCTTTAAGAGTTTGATTATTAAATGCTTTAAGGTAGTTTCCTTTAGTTTATATCTGCTGAGTGTTCTATAACCTTCTTGTACTTCCATATTCGAAGTACAATATTCAACATTTATTCGATATTTATTTCCTTCTCTTAGTTTGGAGAGTTCTCTGTTATTATCCCTCCACCTCCTGTTAAGGCTAGTAACTCTTGGATTTGTCCTTTTGAGACTATTTTCTACTTTTTCTAGACATGCTTCATTCTTTTTTATACTTTTTTCCTTTGTCTCCTCTGTGTATTTTCAAGTAGCCTGTCTTCATGTTCACTAATTATTTCTTCTGCTTGATCATCTGCCGTTAAGGGACTCTGATACACTCTTCAGTATGTCACTTGCATTTTCAGCTCCATAATGTCTGCTTTATTCCTTGTAATCATTTCAATCTTTGCTAAATGTATCTGATAAGACTCTAAATTCCTTCTCTGTGTTATCTTGTATTTCTTTGAGCTTCCTCAACACAGATATTTTGAATTCTGTATCTGAAAGATCAAATGTCTCTATTTCTCTGGGATTGGTCATTAGTGTGTTATTTAGTTTGTTCCACATATTCGAAAGGACTCAGGTGTTGTGATCCAAGTCTTTGGTCACTGTAGCCATATCCACATTATGGGGCACCCCAGGCCCAGTAATGCTGTGGCTCTTGCAGACATGTATTGGTTACACCTTGGTGGTGTTGGTGGTAAGCTATGGAAGAATTCCATGGATTACCAGAGACTCTTGTTCTCTTCCCTTACTTTCCCACAAATAAAGTGAGTCTCTCTCTCTTTGCTGAGCTGCCTAGAGCTGGGAGAGGGGTAACACAGACACCTCTGTGGCCGCCACCGTTGGTATTGCACTCAATCAGACTTGAACCAGAACTGCACTGGGTTTTGCCCAAGACCTGTGATGATAACTGCCTGGCTACTTCCTGTGTTCTCTCAAGCCCCATGAACTCTACTATCAGCATGTAGCAAATCCAGCCAGTATTGTCTTTCCCTTCAGGGTGGTGAATCCCCCCCATCCCCTAACCCTGGTCCTGGCCAGGTTCAGAGATGCCACTTGGGAGCCAGGGCCTGGAGTAGGGAACCTTAGGAACCTATTAATACTTGGCACTCTATTCTACTGTGGCTGAGTTGGCAACCGAGCTGCAAGACAATGTCCTTCCCAGTCTTCCCTCACCTTTCCTCAAGCAGAGCAGTGGCTCCCCATGGCCACCATTGTCCCCAGCCCATGGCAAGTACTGCCTGGCTACCACTGATGTTCACTCAAGGCCCAGGGGCTCTTCAGTCAGCTTGTGGTGAATGCTGCCAGTCCTGAGTCCCTCCCTTCAGAATAGTGGGTTTCCATCTTACCCAGGGCAGGTCTAGAAATGCCATCCAGGAGTCATGGCCTGGAACTGGAGACTCCAGGAGGCTGTTTGGTGCCCTACCCCACTGTGGCTAAGCTAGTACTCATGCTGCAGGACCACATCTCCTTTAACCTTCCTTCTCCTTTCCCTAAGCAGAAGGAGTCTCCCTCCATGGCCACCATAGCTAGGAATGCTTTGGATCACACCTGAAGCCAGGACCACCCTGGGTCCCACCCAAGGCCCATGGAGAGTAATGCCTGGGCAACACTGATGTTTATTCAAGGCTCAGTGGCTCTTTAATAAGCAGCTGATGAATCCTGCCAGGATGGACTCCTTACCTTCAAGGCAGTGGGCTCTCTTATGGCCCACAGCATGTCTAGAAATGCCATCTGGGAGCCAGGGTCTGGAATAGGGCCCTCAGGACTCTACCTGGTGGCATTCTACTCTGGTTGAGCTGCTATCCAAGTTGCAACACCAAAGTTCTCTCTTTTTTAAAAAACAAACAAACAAATAAAAACAAAAACAAACTTTTAAGTTCAAGAGTATAAGTTCAGGTTTGTTACATAGATAAACTTGTGTCCTTGGAGGTTGAAGTTCTTTTTACTCTCTCCTCTCCTCTCCTCTGCTCAAGCAGAGGGAGGGTTTTTCTCCCAAAGCTGTGATCTGTGTTTTCTGGGGTTGGGGGTTCGGGGAGAGGTAACACAAGCACTCCCTTAACCACCCAAGCTGGTGTCTCACTCTGTCACATGCAGCCCTAGTCCCCTGGATTCGAACTCAGTACAGCACCAGGAATTGCATTTCTTGAGGCCTAGATGGCCTTTCAGGTTTATGTAGGACTCCAGAGGACTGCAGCCCATGTTTGGGGGTCTTTCCAGGACTCAAGTTCCTACTGCTAGGGTAGATGATTCACCTCTGGCCAGGGCTGGTTTAGATGCTCTTTTCATGTGTGCTGGCTGAGTTCTGCCCCATGTTGCTTTCTGCTGTAATGGGGTAACACTGAGTTGCACTGCAAAATCTGACCCTCACTGTGTTCTCCCTCCCATAAGCACATAGGTTCTCTTTCCACACCATGCAGCCACTGCTAGAGAATGAGGGAGGGGGAGGGATGGTACGGGTGATTTAAGACTGTGTTTCCTTCCCTCTTCAGTGCCTCTTTCCTTACTATGACGTTAAAGCCAGGTACTATATTTGTTCACCTGATTTTTGGCTATTATGAAGGTGTAGTTTGGGGATAGTTGTTCAATGTGGTGTTCCTTTAGTGGGGACAATCACTGGAGGTTTCTATCTGGCCATCTTGCTCAACCTCCTGCCCTATAATATTGGTTTAATGAAAAAAAATTTCTTAAAATTATAAAGAATATATTTGTGAATTATTTTTGGAGCTATAGACTATTAGTATATTTAATAGTTTATATATTAAATATATATTTATATGTAATATATTTTTATATATTTAACATATTAATATATAACCTATAAATATATTAATATATTAATAGTAATATTTATTATGTTAATTTTACATTATCAAATGAAATTTAAGGCACTCATGCATAATTTGAGAACTGTCCATAAAGAGATTAATTTGCAATAATTGATTATATTCTTTGCTGTAAATTAAAAAAATTACAGAGGACATGCCCAGAAAGCCACATCTTTTGATACAATAAAGCTACTTTTTCAGACTGACAAAAAGCTATTAAATATCAGCTCATTGTCACCAATATTTGGTAAAACATAGTTGCTGTGGTCGTTGTTTCAGTCAACATCTTGGTTACAAAAGCATATGAAGGAAATTTTACATGTGTCCTCTTCCAAAAAGATTGATTGAGTTTATCTTGCTATAAAGGTCATATTTATGATTATTTGTAGAATTTAAACTATTTGCATCATTATGTAATGCAGAGCCAATTTTTAATGGTTGGCCAACTCTAATATATTTTCTTTGTAGAATAGGATGAGAATAAAATGGCACTTAAAATATTGATATGGTAATTAAAATTAGAATTTTTTTCTCAAAATTTACATTGCTGTATCTATTTTTACATTATATTATTCAATTTATCTCTGAAAGAAATACATATAATTTAATTAAGGGAGAATGCATTCTTTCTTATAATAAGTATTATATACTTATTATTTCTTATAATAGTATTGTATACTATTAAGATTCACTAATGAACTGGGGGTAAAATTAAATTACATTTACCTAAAACGTTAAGTGATTGGTCATAAAAAGTAATAATTCTTAAGAAAATATTAAACAAAGTAACACATACAAAAACATGTTTATTTACCTATAGAAATATCTTTATTTTAGTCTTATAACATTGGCACAAAATTATGAAGATCATAATTTTATAATTATAAAATTGTTTTTAAAATAAGCATTTACTGATGTTTATTGAGAAAACTCATAAAATAAGCATAGCAAATTTGATTAATTTAGGGATAGAATTGAAATTAAGTTAGAAAATATCATAAAGTTTATGTCATTGTAGATTTATGTGAAACACAGTAAGAGACAAAAGATATGAGTGCTTTAGCGTTTACATGTATTTTAATCCACACACACATTATGTTGCATCTAATCAGACCTACAAACAATTTTATTCTAATTTGTAATTGAAAGAGCAATTGTTTTTGAAATTACTAATACCAATTCACCTGCATTTATGTATTAAATCTGTGATAATTTTCTTATGAATAGAAACAAATAATATCTCTCTGCATAAAAATATAACACTTTATATGAACATGATTTGTTAGCAGTTATAGAAAATTATTAAAACAGAAAAATTATAGAAATTTGGGGAATCACTTGTGGCCACTTAGTGTTCTATGAACGTAATACTTCCAAATTATAGCAGATTGTCTCATTCTCGATTTTCTTAAACCCCGTAAGAAACTGGGTTTAATGACAAATATCATGGAAAATTATAAAGCAATTATTTAAATGTAACAGTAGTAGATTCTTAATCCATTTTTATAAGTCTTTTTAAATCAATGATAAGAAATTACACTTGCTTAGCCTTTTAAATAATTTTAATATAATGGTCACCATTTTTATTCTTTTTAAATAACTTTGTTGTATATTTGGATATTTGGCCTTTAGCTGTGTATTTATAAATCAAACATTTAAAAATATTTTAATTAAAACAAAATGCTTTTTGTAATCAATTACTTATGTCATGCAGTTGGTTATTTGATAATCATAATTATTTTATTAGTCATATAATAATTAGTTTATGAAAGAAAGCACTAGATTGTGTAAAATACAGTGTCTTTTTTTAAAAAAAATTATAAAAGTGGAAATTGTGTACTAGCTTAATGTAGATGAGAGGTCACCTGGAAGTGAGTCATATTCCAGACTTAGCCATATTTACCATTAGAACAATATAAAAGTAATTTAGAAATAAAAAAATCCAAACTCCCCAATTGTTTAAGTTGTTATAAAAGATTTTGAGAATGTGTAAGCAAAGAACAAGCTATAATGATGCAACATTTCTGATGCAGCTGGCTCCCCTATCATCAGCCTGTTATTTAAATTGTATCATCACATCATAACCCCTGAGTGCTCCAGGCGGCCTTTAGAGATGATCAAGAGAAATGTACTCATATCATAAACGAGGTAGCTGAGAGCATAGAGAGGTAAAGTGTACAGGCTCACGCCTGTAATCCCAGCACTTTGGGAGGCCGAGGTGGGTGGATCATGAGGTTAAGAGATTGAGACTATTCTGGCCAACATGGTGAAAATCTGTCACTGCTAAAAACATAAAAATTAGCCTGGTGTGGTGACGGGTGCCTGTAGTCCCAGCTACTCGGGAGGCTGAAGCAGGAGAATCTCTTGAACTCGGGAGGCAGAGGTTGCAGTGAGCCGAGATCGTACCACTGCACTCCAGCCTGGCAACAGAGCGAGACTCTGTCTCAAAATAAATAAATAAAATTGTGTGCATTTATGCAGTGATGGCAATTTTCCAAATCATAGGTATTCTGATTTATTACTGATAACACAGGATTATAATCTAGTTACCCTAACTGACAGCCCAGTCAGCCTAATCTATCTTACCTTTTGGTTGAAACTCACCAAAAACAATGCTTTTAGCTCTAAAGCCATGATTGCCTTGAATATCATGAAGATGATTGTGTAAAATGTAAGATTACTTTATATAAAACTTGAAGACTTATCTCAACATCAATTTGAAAGAGAAAAACATAGAATGCATAGGAGGTATTATAGGAATGGTTTTGAACTACTGGTGAAAAGAATAATATGATATAAGGAATACACAAAGGGTAGTATGATCCAACACTCCAAATGTAAACAATGCATGTATTTACATGAAGTACAAACAGTGTTTCCTAATCAGAGAGCTTTTAATATCTGACTTTGTTTTTATTTGATTTGATTTTTTATTTTTAGTAATATTGAATGGATTGAGAGACTCAGCCACTAGTGAATGTAATGCTCTAGGACATTGACTCCAAAAATACACTGATCTTGTCATAACCTAAAACGTTCACTTCAAAACTGTTAAATTCAAAACAGAAATGCACTTGCTAAGTCACAGTGCTACCAATAGTAATTTTAGGTAACTGTCACTTTAAAAGTATCCATCAACTCTGCCTAAATATACATTATTTTTATATAAAAACCCTGGTATCTTCTTTCAACATGTATTTCAAAGAGAGCTAATACAGTGAATATGCCTTAAAAGCAACTACATTTCCCTGTTATGCCACTGTGAAAGAAAATTGTAGTCATTAGACAAAAAAAGTGAATAAAATTGGTTATATGCTACATAGTGACCTTAATATTGATTTTTAAAAAATATTCTTATACCTTGCATGATACCAAAACAACTACTGTTTCACAACCTTACCTCTCTAAAGAAACTATTTTCCTTTTGAAAAAACATTATTCACTTGACAGTCAAAGAGAGAGCATATTGGCCAGGAACATTTTTGTAGCGGGATTATAATGGTAGAGACATGATATTTTCGTAATACAACTACATACAATTTGAGGCACATGAAATCTTAAATTTATTTTAAGCTTCATGGAGTTTTGAATAAGTAAGTATGCGTATGAAGTCCTATTTTCAACTTAGAATATTAGGAGGTATAATGGAGATAGATAAAATAAAAAATTGTGTATTTGTTTAATTAGTCAACATTTTGATTAATGGGTTTTTAATATGTGCTCTTGTTTTCCATACCTCTGAAATACACTAGAAATCCACCTCTGAAATACACTCAAAATTTGTTGGCTAGGTTTTCCAACGAAATACTAGGGTTTTGTTGTTGTTGTTGCTGTTAAGATGTTGCCTATGAGCCTCAGGCAATCTCTAGGTCTTTTTTAGTTCAAGAGATTTCAACTGAGAAAGTGCCAATTAATTCCAATTTTGATGGTGATATTCATGATGTGATCTCTAATATAACAATTTTTGGGGAAAATTTGGTGACATGTTTCCTCAAGATATAGACAAAGACCAATATACTCAGCATTCTATATTACTGTCTAAACGTGACATAGTCTGTCAATGCCAACATATTTAAATAGAAAGTGAAAAACTCAATTCATTTTTTGTTTGTCTCTGTAATGTCAAGTATACAAGTCAGGTTCTTGAGAGTATCTTGGTATCTGACTAGTCGAACATCTAGGGCTTATGTTTGCAATCTGGTGATAACAGTCACTGGCCACTTTGGCCATACTAGAAGAGTAATAGTCATATTAAATTTGAATCTCCTCAGGTAAAATCATATCTGGAATACTGTATTCGGTCATTAGAACTATATTTTAAGGGAGACATTGATAGTGGGGCGCATCTGTGACTATGGCCAGTATGATGGGAGAACTTGAATAACACCTTAGGAGAAATGATCAGGGTTTCTGAGAAGTTCCAATTGAAGAAGAGAATGGTTGCTTAGAAAAAAAAAATGGTTGTTTTAAAATATTGTACACATTTTCCTTTGGATAATATTCTAAACTGAGTCTATAAGGCACAACAAAGAACTAAAATCAATGGATAAGTTATTTGGAAATTCAAAAGAGGTAGAATTCCCTGAAAATTATAGCGGTCTGAAATTAGAATGCTTTGTCATTGTTAGATGTCTTTAAGAGTGGATGAATCAACCTGCCTGTGAAACTGTAGGAGAATTAATGCCCAGAGTAAAAAATTGGATGAGGAAACCTCTATTGTCTCATGTAATCTTGGTGTTCTGTGAATTTAAAAACTGAAATACTTCCTTGTTATAAATGATACACTTTTTTTCCAAGTGTTTCAATGTTCCAAATGTCCAATACAGGATAATAAGTTGAACTGCATTCAATTGCCAGCTTTGTAGGTCCTAGGTGGTTGAATCACAGTAATTTAATGTGGTTATCTGTGTCCATAGCTCTGTAAGACTATCCTGAAACAGGATAGAATGAGGAGGAAAAAAATGCTAGTAATCTCTATCTTTTTAGCATATGCTCTGCTAGTACACTTGAAACCAAATTCAGGACACTGTAGTTGCTTCATTATTATTAATTATTATTAATATTATTGCCAAGATTTCAAACTCTCTTCACCCCATCTAATTTCTTGTTTGATCTAATAGAGAAACAAACAATAGCCAATCTGAAAAACAAACAAAAAATTAGGTGAGCTAATAGTAGAGAAAATTCTTGAAAATTGGAGAGTATTTTGGAAGTTACGCTGTATCTTTATGGTTACTGTTTTTTACATAATCATAAGCAGGGCATGAGAAATGGATTTATAAGCATTATGACATAAATATATATAAGAAAAAGTAAAGCTATATAAAAGAAGTGTGAGAAACAAGCTAATGGTAAGTGGTGATAATCATTGTAAACAAGAGTTAGGACATCTGCTCTCAGTCTCAACTGTCACTAACTCTTTAAGTGACCCTGAGCAAGGCATGAAATCTTTAATGACCTGAATTGGTTCTTCGGTAACATGGTGAGTTGGACTATTTGAGCTCCAGATACAGTTTGAAATCCAAAATCCTATTGCTGTTTGAAATTATAAAGAAAGCAAAATATAGCATCCTAGTAAATGCAGTTGAAGAAGAAGAAGATTTAACAGGGAAATCGATATTTTATCACAAGGAAGATAATGGAGAAAAAAATGTTTAGAAGCCAAAATTATTATTGAAGGATTCAGTCCATAAGAGAAAAACGTATACACCATGCTGTGTTTTTTGTCATTGTTTTCGTATTTTGGTTAAATGTATTGCATAGACTTGGTTTGAAGGCTGGTTTCGTCACTTGTTGGCTTTGTTACTGTGGCCAGCGTGACAATACTTCTGTCGTTATGTCTGATTACAGGAACTATTAATAAATGGCTTGAGGCACTGTGTGCTATAACAACCAATCACTGTGGTTGGTGTTAAGACCTCATTTCTTGTTGGCTCCTCCCAGCCAACCACTGAACATGGCAGGAATATTAAGGCACATTCATTGTTCTAAGATGTATGACTCCTCTGATGGTGATTCTGGCTTAAAAAAATATGAGGTGATGCTGGTATTCTTGCCAAAGTCTCCTCGGAACTGCATTGGATTTTAAGATGCTTCCACACAACCTTCCTTCCATGGCTGTTTCCTTCACTCAGGATCAGAGCTACCTCGAGTCTGATAGTCTCCCTCTATTGGCTTTCACCTCTTTCACTGTCACATATTTATTTCCCTGATAATCTGTAACATATGTAATCCAATCTAAGTATCTACTTCTTGGGGGACTTGGAATAATAAAACTCTTAAACTCTTCATATTATATTCAGCTTTGCCATCTGAAAATTGGAGATAATATCTAACTCATTTGGTTATTATGAGGTTAAATGATATCATCTGTGAACATTTAACATATTGCTTATATAATGCTAGCATTTACTATTATGCTATAGCCAAACTGGATAACTCATTATTCACTGAATTATTTGGTCTCATCCCTTGAGTTCAAATTATGCACCCAACCTAAACTGTCCTCTTCATTTATACATACCTATTTTTCTCCATCTGTTATTAGAATCATTATTAAAGCCCCCTATTTCATAGAACTTTCAAAAAGATGTATTATTTTCCTCTTTAGAACTACTGTTGAACTTAAAATATTTTCCCTTGAGTGGTCATTATGCCCTATTCTAGATAGTAAGTGTGAGGGGGCCAGTGTCTCTGCCTCAGCCATTTTTGTATTTCTGGAAACCTGGCACTCAATAAATGACAGTTAACTGAAAAATGTAAAATTAAAATGTAACAATTTAAAAACTTTATTTACCGGTAAGCCAGAGATCATAAGTAGAAATTGGCCACAAAAACATGCAGTTTTTTGTCAAGTTCAATGAGAATACCTTCAGAGGTTTGAAGAAGGGTGTGACAAAACAGGATATATGTTTTATATTTGATTCAGCATATACTCTGTGGGGAAGATATTGGGCTAGTATTTAAGGTCTGTTCTAAAATGAAATGTTGTATTTGTTATATCAAAGATTTACAGTTGTCATGTATCTATTACCTCTGTAACTTACTAATCATGCATCCTATCTCCCTAGAAGCCCTCACTTGAATATTCTCTGGCATTAATACTAACCTGTGTTTGCCTAAATAACAGAGAAAGACTCTGTAAACCAAAAATATATTTATCCTGGAGTAGGACATTACAATGGGGATATTTGTGCCATAGTAAACTATGTGTGTATTCAGAAAGGTAAAAGAAGACAAATGTTTTTATGTTTTATTTTATTTTATTATACTTTAAGTTCTGGGGTACATGTGCACAACATGCAGGTTTGTTACATAGGTATATTTGTGCCATGTTGGTTTGCTACACCCATCAACTCGTCACTTACATTAGATATTTCTCCTAATGCTATCTCTCCCCCCACCCCCATCCCCCAACAGGCCTTGGTTTGTGATTTTCTCCTCCCTGTGTCCATGTGTTCTTATTGTTCAACTCCCACTTATGAGTGAGAGCATGTGGTGTTTGGTTTTCTCTTCTTGCATTACTTTGCTGAGAATGATGGTTTCCAGCTTCATCCATGTCCCTGCAAAGGACATGAACTCATCCTTTTTATGGCTGCATAGTATTCCATTGTGTATATGTGCCACATTTACTTTATCCAGTCTATCACTGATGGGCATTTGGGTTGGCTCCAAGTCTTTGCTATTGTGAAGAGTGCTGCAATACATATACATGTGCATGTATCTTTATAGTAGAATTATTTATAATCCTTTGGGTATATACCCAATAGTGGGATTGCTGGGTCAAATGGTATTTCTGGTTTTAGATCCTTGAGGAATTGCCATGCTGTCTTCCACAATGGTGGAACTAATTTACATGCCCACCAACAATGTAAAAGCATTGCTATTTCTCCACAACCTTTCCAGCATCTGTTGTTTCCTGACTTTTAATGATCACCATTCTCATTGATTGATGGTATCTCATTGAGGTTTTGATGTGCATTTCTCTACTGACCAGTGATGATGAGCATTTTTTCATAAGTTTGTTGGCTCCATAAATGTCCTCTTTTGAGAAGTTTCTGTTCATATTCTTTGCCCACTTTTTGATGGGGTGGTTTGATTTTTTCTCGTAAATTTGCTTAAGTTCTGTGTAGATTCTGGATATTAGCCCTTTGTCAGATGTGTAGATTGTAAAAATTTTCTCCCATTCTTTAGGTTGCCTGTTCACTCTGATGATAGTTTCTTTTGCTGTGCAGAAGCTCTTTAGTTTAATTAGATCCCATTTGTCAATTTTGGCTTTTGTTGCCATTGCTTTTGGTGTTTTAGATATGAAGTTCTTGCCCATGCCTATGGCCTGAATGGTGTTGCTTAGGTTTTCTTCTAGGGTTTTTATGGTTTTAGATCTAACATTTAAGTCTTTAATCCACCTTGAATTAAATTTTGTGTAAGGTGTAAGGAAGGGATCCAGTTTCAGCTTTCTACATATGAGTAGCCAGCACCATTTATTAGAGAATCCTTTCCCCATTTCTTGTTTTTGTCAGGTTTGTCAAAGATCAGGTGGTTGTAGATGGGTGGTGTTATTCCTGAGGCCTCTGTTCTGTTCCATTGGTCTATATATCTGTTTTGATACCAGTACCATGCTATTTTGGTTACCGTAAACTTGTAGTATAGTTTGAAGTCAGGTAGTGTGATGCCTCCAGCTTTGTTCTTTTTGCTTAAGATTGTCTTGGCTATGCTGGCTCTTTTTTGGTTCCATATGAACTTTAAAGTAGTTTTTCCCAATTCTGTGAAGGAAGTCAGTGGTAGCTTGATGGGGATAGCATTGAATCCATCAATTACTTTGGGCACTATGGCCATTTTCATATTGTTTCTTCCTATCCATGATCATAGAATGTTCTTCCATTTGTATGTGTCCTTTTTTATTTCCTTGAGCAGTGGTTTTAGTTCTCCTTGAAGAGGTAATTCACATCCCTTGTAAGTTGGATTCCTAGGTATTTAATTCTCTTTGTAGCAATTGTGAATGGGAGTTCACTCATTATTTGTCTCTCTGTTAGTCTATTATTGGTGTATAGGAATGCTTCTGATTTTTGCACGTTGATTTTGCATCCTGAGATGTTGCTGAAGTTGCTTATTGGCTTAAGGAGATTTTGGGCTGGGATGATGGGGTTTTGTAAATATACAATCATGTCATCTGCAGACAGTGACAATTTGACTTCCTCTTTTCCCAATTGAATACCCTTTATTTCTTTCTCTTGTCTGATTGCCCTGGCCAGAACTTCCAACACTATATTCAATAGGAATGGTGAGAGAGGGCATCCTTGTCTTGTGCTGGTTTTCAAAGGGAATGCTTCCAGTTTTTGCCCATTCAGTAAGATATTGGCTGTTGGTCTGTCATAAATAGCTCTTATTATTTTGAGATATGTTCCATCAGTACCTAGTTTAGTGAGAGTTTTTAGCATGAAGGGCTGATGAATTTTGTTAAGGCCTTTTCTGCATCTATTGAGATAATCATGTGGTTTTTGTCATTTTCTCTGTTTATGTGATGGGTTACGTTTACTGATTTGTGTATGTTGAACCAGCCTTGCATCCCAGGGATGAAGCTGACTTCATCATGGTGGATAAGCTTTTTGCGGTGCTGGTGGATTCAGTTTGCCAGTATTTTACTGAGGATTTTCACACCAATCTTCATCAGGGATATTGGCCTAAAATTTTGTTGTTGTTGTTGTGTGTCTCAGCCAGGTTTTAGTATCAGGATGATACTGGCCTCATAAAATCAGTTAGGGAGAATTCCTTCTTTTTCTGTTAATTGGAATAGTTTCAGAAGGAATGATATCAGCTCCTTTTTGTACCTCTGATAGAATTCGGCTGTGAATCCGTCTGGTCCTGGATTTTTTTTGGTTGGTATGCTATTAATTACTGCCTCAATTTCAGAATCTGTTATTGGTCTATTCAGAGATACGACTTCTTCCTGGTTTAGACTTGGGAGGGTGTATGTGTCCAGGAATTTATCCATTTCTTCTATACTTTGAAGTTTATTTGTGTAGAGGTGTTTATGGTATTCTCTGATGGTAGTTTGTATTTCTGTGGGATCAGTGGTGATATCCCCTTTATCATTTTCTATTGCATTTATTTGATTCTTCTCTCTTCTCATCTTTATTAGTCTGGAGACTGGTCTATTTTGTTGATCTTTTCCAAAAACCAGCTCCTGTGTTCATTGATTTTTTGAAGGGTTTTTTTTTTTTGTCTCTATCTCCTTCAGTTCTGCTCTGATCTTAGTTATTTCTTGCCTTCTGCTAGCTTTTGAATTTGTTTGCTCTTGCTTCTCTAGTTCTTTTAATTTTGATGTTAGATTGTCAGTTTTAGATCTTTCCTGCTTTCTCTTGTGGGCATTTAGTGCTATAAATTTCCCTCTACACACTGCTTAAATGTGTCCCAGAGATTCTGGTACATTGTGTCTTTGCTCTCATTGTTTTCAAAGAACATCTTTATTTCTGCCTTCATTTCATTATTTATGCAGTAGTCATTCAGGAGCAGGTTGTTCAGTTACCATGTAGTGTGCAGTTTTGAGTGAGTTTCTTAATCCTGATTCTAATTTGATTGCACTATGGTCTGAGAGATGGTTGGTGTGATTTTTGTTCTTTTACATTTGCTGAGGAGTGTTTTACTTCCAATATGTGGTCAATTTTAAAATAAGTGCAATGTGATGCTGAGAAGAATGTATATTCTGTTGATTTGGGGTGTAGAGTTCTGTAGATGACTATTAGGTCCACTTGGTCCAAAGCTGAGTTCAAGTCCTGAATATCCTTGTTACTTTTCTGTCTCATTGATCTGTCTAATATTGACAGTGGAGGTTAAAATCTCCCACTATTATTGTATGGTAGTATAAATCTTTTTGTAGGTCTCTAAGAACTTGCTTTATGGATCTCAGTGCTCCTGTATTGGGTGCATATGTATTTAGGACAGTTAGCTCTTCTTGTTGCTTTGATTCCTTTACCATTATGTAATGCCTTTCTTTGTCTCTTTTGACCTTTGTTGGTTTAAAGTCTGTCTTATCAGAGACTAGGATTGCATCCTCTGCTTTTTTTTTTTTTTTTTTTGATCTTCATTTGCTTGGTAAATCTTCCTCCATCCATTTATTTTGAGCCTATGTATGTCTTTGCATGTGAGATGAGTCTCCTGAATACAGCATGCTAATGGGTCTTGACTCTTTATCCAGTTTGCCATTCTGTGTCTTTTAATTGGGGCATTTAGCCCATTTACATTTAAGGTTAATTTTGTTATGTGTGAATTTGATCCTGTCATTATGATGCTAGCTGGTTATTTTTCCTGTTAGTTGATGTAGTTTCTTCATAGTGTCGATGGTCTTTACAATTTAGCATGTTATTGCAGTGGCTGGTACTGGTTGTTTCTTTCCATGTTTAGTGCTTCCTCCAGGAGCTCCTGTAAGGCAGGCCTGTTCATGACAAAATCTCTCAGGATTTGCTTGTCTGTAAAGGATTTTATTTCTCTTTCACTTGTAACACTTAATTTGGCTGGATATGAAATTCTGGGTTGAAAATTATTTTCTTTAAGAATGTTGACTATTGGCCCCCATTCTCTTCTGGCTTGTAGAGTTTCCGCTGTTAGTCTGATGGGCTTCCCTTTGTGGGTAACCTGACCTTTCTCTCTGGCTGCCCTTAACATTTTTTGCTTCATTTCAGCCTTGGTGAATCTGATGATTATGTGCCTTGAGGTTGCTCTTTTTGAGGAATATCTTTGTGGTGTTCTCTGTATTTCCTCAATTTGAATGTTTGCCTGCCTTGCTAGGTTGGGGAAGTTCTCCTGGATAATATTCTGTAGAACGTTTTCCAACTTGGTGCCATCTCCCCATCACTTTCAGGTACACTAATCAAATGTAGGTTTGGTCTTTTCACACGGTCCCATATTTCATGGAAGCTTTGTTCACTTCTTTTAACTTTTTTATCTCTAATCTTGTCTTCTCACTTTATTTCATTAAGTTGATCTTCAATCACTGATAACCCTTCTTCTGCTTGATTGATTTAGCTATTGAAACTGTTTTCTCCCCATCTTTGTGGTTTTATCTACATTTGGTCTTCGGTGTTGGTGACCGATGGATGGGGATTTGGTGTGGACGTCCTTTTTGTTGATGTTGATACTATTCCTTTCTGTTTGTTAGTTTTCTTTCTGACAGTCAGGCCCCTCAGCTGCAGGTCTGTTGGAGTTTGCTGGAGGCCCCCTCCAGACTGTGTTTGCCTGGGTATCACCTGCAGAAGCTGCAGAACATCAACTATTGCTGCCTGATCCTTCCTCTGGAAGCTTTGTCATAGAGGTGCACCCGCCCTTTGCTAGCTAGAGCTCTGCTGTATGAGGTGTCTGTCAGCCCCTACTGGGAGGTGTCTCCTAGCCAGTCTACACAGGGTCAGGGACCCACTTGAGGAGGCAGTCTGTCCATTTTCAGATCTTGAACACTGTGCTGGGAGAACCACTGCTCTCTTCAGAGCTGTCAGGGAGGGACATTTAAGTCTGCTGAAGCTTTGCCCACAGGTCCGCCTTTCCCTAGGTACTCTGTCCCAGGGAGATGGGGGTTTTATCTATAAGTCCCTGACTGGGGCTGCTAGCTTTTGTTCAGAGATGCCCTGCCCACAGAGGTGGAATCTAGAGAGGCAGTTGGCCTTCCTGAGCTGTGGTGGGCTCTGCCCAGTTTGAACTTCCTGGCAGCTTTATTTACACTGTGAGCATAAAACTGCCTATTCAGGCCTCAGCAATGGTGGACACCCCTCCCCCAACCAAGCTCGTGAATTCCAGGTCAATCTCAGACTGCTCTACTAGCAGCAAGGACTTCAAGCCAATGAATCTTAGCTTGCTAGGCTCGGTGGCCATGGGACCCACTGAGCCAGGCACCAGAGGGAATCTTCTGGTCTGCTGGTTGCAAAAACCATGGGAAAAGTGCAGTATCTGGGCAGGAGTGTACCGTTCCTCCCGGTACAGTCTCTCACAGCTTCCCTTGGCTAGGAAAGGGAAATCTCCCGACCCCTTGTGCTTCCTGGGTGAGGCAACACCCTGCCCTGCTTCAACTCGCCCTCAGTGGGCTGCATCTACTGTCCAACCAGTCCCACTGAGATGAACCAGATACCTCAGTTGGAAATGCAGAAATCACCTGCCTTCTGCATGGATATTGCTATGAGCTGCAGACCAGAGCTGATCCTATTTGGCCATCTTGCTGAACCCTGACAAATGTTTTTAAAGGCAAAAAATCCTTTAAAAGAATTATATAAATGTTTTGAGAGTATTGTCTTTGGCTACAAAAATTAATAACAAGGATTGATGCCAAGTCTGAAGACGGGCAGGTAATTGAGGGGCAGATACCCTAGCAAAAGTGTTTTTGGTGTAAGATTGTCATGGCCTCAGGTGTACAAGTGTGAACAACCTTTCTTCCTGTCTTCATAGCCTTTCTTGGCTCCATTTGTCAGGTTTTTTGTTTAGCATTAATGACTACGTTTTGATTCTGGCAACTTTGATATCTGTAAGATAACCTGTGGCATTACACTGATATCTGTAAGATTACCTGTGCTATTAAACTGATATTTGTAAGATAACTTGTGTTATTAAACTGATGAGAAAGACACGTGGGTCTCAGGATAAAATGTCCTTTCCCACATTCAACCCAGATCACTGACTCTAATGCTGGGAAGTCAACTAACTGGCACTAGCAGGAATTAAACAGCAAAGATTCTCCCCTCCCTGGGCCCTGGTATGCTCTGATATATGGCATATTTAAAAACCTGCAGGATTTATTCACAGCATGGAGTACATTATGAAGAATCTCAGGCACAGGCATATGGTGGTAGACTTCAGATCTTTGGGTATTTGTCTTAAATACTGTAACTTTATTATTTGGATGGATGTGGATTCCTACATTATCAAACATGAAGGAATGAGAATACAAAATGTATTATATAGCTAAGCCTAAATGACACTGTCTCAGATTATCTATGGTTCTTATCCCCTCTGTTAGTGCAAGTAATCGAGTATTTGAATTTGAAAGTGCAACTTTATCTCATTGTTCCATTATAGGTAATAAAAGTGACCTGTGTGAGGATATTAGATTAGTGATTTTACTTAGTATTCACCTTATGCTTAGAAGGTGTGAAATTGTTAACTCATTCAAATTAAGTCATTATCCAGTTGTGTAACAAATAGACTTGTGCTTAAAAAGCTTAACTAAGCAGGTGCATAGAGAAGCACCTCCATCAAATGCTTCAGGAGACCCTTTCTACTGCTGTTCTTTATTTTTACGTCTCATTAACAATACTATTAACTATCACATACTGCTTGTATAAGGAAAATAGGGAGAAATTAAGCGTTCTGCATAATCCTCTTAAAATATCCTAAGTACAAGAAAGAGTTTTTTTTTGTGTGTTTGTTTCTTTTTAGTAAGCAATAGCCTGATGTCCTTTTGAACCTTCTCATTACTGGCAGATAGATATAGGAGGAAAACTGGTATGTTAGTTTTCTAGGGCTACCATAACAAAATGCTTACACAACTGGTTGGCTTACACAACTGACGTTTATTTTCTCACAGTTCTGGGTGCTGGAAGTTGAAGATCAAAGTGTCGCATGTTTGTTTTTTTCTGAAAAAACAAAACAAAACAAAACAAAACTCTCTTGCCTTATGGATGGCTGCTTTCTCACTGTGTCCTGATATGGTCACCCTTGGCCTGCATGTTGTCTGTGTCCTAAATCTCTTCTTACGAAGACACCAGTCATATTGAACTAGAACTCATCCCTATTACCTCATTTTACCTTATTTACCTCTTTAAGGGCTCTACCTACAAATAGTCATATTCTGAGTGTTATTCAAGCCATAACTCTGGGACAATTTTTTTCTTTGCTATAATTTATGTTTTTTCTTTATGTGCAAATTCTCCCAAATTTATAAGAAGAGGCTTTGTAGTGAAAGCAGCTATGATATTGCTATGTGGCCTCTTTAAATTTTCATAGCTACTAGTTTTTGTAAGTTTCAAAGAGCTCTGTGTAGTACATTTAAGCTTGGAGGTAATCAAGAAGAGACCAAATAAGAAAAAAAAAGAAGAGGATGGATATAAGAGAAAAAAGGAAAACTAGGTTTAGAGGTAGGCAAACACATGCCAGGATATCTAAGAGATTATAGTCAATATTTCTCTTCTTGGACCTCATAAAGGACACTGAGGAAGAATATTACTTTCTGGAGCTTTATTGCCCAGTTCTAAAAATAAAAGAGGTAAAGATCGACAGTTTTTGTTACTTTTTGAGTCTGGGGCTCAAAAATAAATAAATAAAAATAAAAAAAGGAAGTGGGGTGGGAGGAGTGTTATTAAGTTTCTTTACTTTATTTTTTATTTTTTATTTTTTGAGATGAAGTTTTGCTCTTGTCGCCTGGCTAGAGTGTAATGGTGCAATCTCGACTCACTGCAACCTCTGCCTCCCGTGTTCAAGTGATTCTTCTTCCTCAGCCTCCCGAGTAGCAGGGATTACAGGTGCCCGTACCACGCCCGATTAATTTTTGTATTTTTTTTAGTAGAGATGGGGTTTTCCCATGTTGGTCAGGCTGGTCTCGAGCTCCTGACCCCAAGTGATCCACCTGGCTCGGCATCCCAAAGTGCTGGGATTACACATGTGAGCCACCGGGCCTTGCTTTAAGTCTTTAAAGGTGATAAAACTTAATGGATTTGTTCTCTAAAGGGGAACATCTAATCAGATTCTCAGTTCTATGCTCCTTGGCCCCTTTTTTTGTGTTTTTTTTTTATTTAAATATATTATTATTATCATTATTTAGTGCTTTTGTTCAGTTCAAGGGTGAAATGTTCTCTTATTGGTCAATGTATTGCAAAGCCATTAATAAATGTTACTCTGAGCTAGTTTTAAAACTGCCAGGGAAAGATCCATGGGGACAACATGATCTTCAGCATTTCAGAGTTATTTCTAGAAAATACTGGAGTAGGACTTTACATGGAAGATTATATATCTCATACGAATATACATACCTCTTTTAAAAAGTTTTCTCTGAGTTCCTATTTGTTCCTGACTAATCAGATATTTTTTTGTACTCCTTTGTAAACTTTTACTTAAAAATACAAAGAAAAGACAAGCCACAGACTGAGAAAATATTTTCAGAGCACCTATATCACAGTGGACTTGTATGAGAGTATGAAATAGAAAAAGAACACTTCAAATGTAACAATAAGAAGACAAACAACACAATTAAAAATGTATGAAAGATATGAATAGATATCTCACCAAAAAAGCTTTACTGATTGCAAATAGGCATGTGAAAAAAAAAAAACCCTGTATTATTAGGAAATTGCAAATTGAAACAGCAATGAGACACTCCTACACACTTCTCAGAATGGCTAAAGGCTAACAAAGATGTGGAGCAATACCGACTCTCATTCATGGCTGTTAAGAGTGCAAACTGGTATAGTCACTTTGTAAGACAGTTTGGTTGTGCCTTACATATCTAAACATAGGTTTAGTATATAATCGGATGATCACATGCAGATATTTACTTAGAAGAGTTGAAAATTTATGTCCACCCAAAAACCTACATGCTAATATTTATAGTAGCTTTATTCATAATTGCCAAAAATGGGAAGAAACAAATACCTCAATAGTTGAATGTGTAAGCAAGCAAAGTAATTCATACAGCGGAATATTACTCAGTTATAAGAGGAAGTTAGCTATCAAGCCAAATAAAGACATGGGAAAACCTTAGCTGCATATAGCCGTATGAAAGAAGCCAGTCTAAAAAAGAAAGTTACTGTATGATTGTCACTTTGTGGCATTTTGGGAAAGGCAGTACTAGTGAGACGGTAAAAGATCAGTAGTTGCCGCAGGTTCAGTGGGAAGGAGGGAGGGATAAATAGGTGGAGTACAGGGTGTTTTTAGGTCAGTGAAATTATTCTGTGTGATACCAAAATGATGGTGATATTATGCATTTGTCAGAACCCATAGGCCTTTATAATACAGTCAACCCGAAGGTAACCATGGACCTTAACTAATAATATTATACCAACATGGACTCATCCATTGTAACTCATGTGCCACACTAATGCAAAATGTTAATAATAAGGGAAACTATTTGAGAGGAGGGGGATTATATGAGACATCTCTAATTTCTGTGTCAATTTGCAGAAAACTTAAAGCTGTTCTAAAAAAGTAAAATATATTAAAATAGTTAGCAAAAGTAACTTGATTTAGACTCAGTTTTATAACCAATGATGAAATATTCTCATGGCTTTGTTTATATTAGACAGTGTAGATGAGATTTAATCAATGTTATTGAAATTGATAAGCAGCAAGATTATTTATTTTTCTTGTATTTATAATGGTTTAAATCATCAATGGTTTAGAAAGATGCTTTCTGAAAAATATTGCAGATTATGTTAATCCTGACTTGTTTCACAAAATACATTGTTAGTCAAATTAGAGTATATGGATAGACTTTAGATTAAAAAATAGTTTAAAGTATTGATTCATAGTAAAAACCTTTATCCATAAAATGCATATTTAGTTCTACAAATATAGTATGAATTATTTCCATTCTTATCGAACCAATGTACAATTAATATTAGCTAGCATTTATTAAGCACTTATTTATGTCAAGCACTGTTCTGAAGTTCTACATGGATTATCTCAGTTAATTCTCAAAATATGTCACTTGATTAGGTACTATTATTTTCCCTGTTTTGCAAGTAGGTTACCTGAGTTATACAGAAATTAGTAAATTTCCCAAGGTTCTACAGATGGTAAATTGTGAAGCAAGGACTTGAACTTTGATTACAGATCCCCTTCACTTAATATTTAACCACTATATCATGCTACCTTCCACCAGCTACCATTTCAACTTCTTTTTGTCTCCAATTAAAACACTTAAACGTTTACAATATTGAGGTAAAATGTATATAAATGGACATATTAATTAAACAGCATAATGTAGTATAGAGTTTATAGAATTTGAAGTTAGTACCTTGGTTTGAATTTCTGTATCTGCCTAAACAAACCTCCTAATCTCTCTAAATCTCAATTTCCTCAGCTGTAAAAGGGAATAATTACCATCTCCATTTCACTAATGGCTTGTGAGAATTAGGTGAAGTAACATATAGGTTAAACATCTTGTAAACCATGAAACTGTAAAATATAAAACTATCATTTTTATCTATGTATAAATATATAGTCTTCTGCCTTGAGAATTGCCAACTGCTCGATGTGAAGAATCAAATCTTCTCCATATGTTGTAAATATCCTTAAGTGCGAAAAATAGACATGCAGTAAATACTGGTCAGTTATGGTGATTCATATTATCTATAGTTTTATTATACAATGTAAAACATTTTTCCAGAGTAGTAATTTCAGTTTTTTGCAATTGCAAACATATTCACAAACATGTTAACACCCTGTTAACTCCATGGATGGAGACTGAGGTCTTCTGTATAAACAAATGTATAAAACATAAGAGTAGAACATAATACATTAACACAAAAGCTACTATGAACTAACAGAGCTCTTTGTATGTATGCTGAACACTGGGTGTGGTGGTCATGTTGGCATTTTGTGTCTCAAACCTCAGTCCTCTGGTTTGCATTATTAGTGACCTCTCTCTCTCTTTCTCTCTCTGTCTCTCTCACCCCTGACTTTTGTTCTCTGAATCTCCCTCTGTCATCCTCCTTAATCTACAATCGTTAAGGGAGATGACAGCCAAATCTCTAAACTGAAAAAAATTTTTTGGTTTATTTGAGATAAAACCAAATAGAATATTTCATGTAGAAGGTTTTTTGTGACATTTTCACTGTAATAACACTGAACATCTCTTGATCACAATTATTTGCTATATTGCCTTTGATACTGCCTAACGTTATTGAAGTTTGAGTATCATTTGGATTCCTGGGACCTCTATGCCTTGGAGTTTCTGAGTGATAAGCAAATTTGTACTGCAAACCTAAGTACTTATTACTTATGAACTGTATTGGAATGGAATATATATTGGTATAAACATTCACTTCACATCCTCTTAGAATTGATTATAAATGTTCATGTTGTATTTTGATGCAAGAATTAATTGGTAGAGTTACAAATTATAAAACATAAAACTGAAATGCTATTAAATGCACTGTATTTGATTTTATCTTATTTTTATAATTTACAAAGATATGTATAGACATTGTTTTGTTAATCTAGATTTTATCATAATCTCATTAACTTTCTCATTGTATTAAAACTTTAATTGAAATTTCATTACAAGTATATAGTATTTTGAAGTGTCATCTCCCATTTATGATAAGATCTATCTCTAAGGTTATTTTTATGTCCTTTTATAGATTTGTCTTTTCTTCTTCAATTTTGCTTTTTTACCTCTGTAATGCTTTCTTAATCTATATTTTCAGTTAAACTATGTGGTTCGTAATTAATGATGAAAAATAGTATAATAGATTTTTTAAAGTCAATCCTGTAGGTAACCACACTAAAGCTCTTATTTTACTCTGTATATTTTGTTGAAGCATCCTGTAGATTATTAGGGTATATGGTCTGTATCTATTGTTATCAGCTCTGTAACTACATCAGGCTTTGTTGCTACCCTTTTATTAACCAGTGGAGCCCTGGCTGGCCTAGGAAAGGCTCTGTTATGCCGCCTCACAATTTTTTCCTGGATGGATGATGTTATTCTCAGGACACTGTTGGACAGGCCAAAAAAGTACTTCTCACGGTTGCCCCAGCTCAACATCCATCCATGCACTAGCTCCCTTCTAATTCTCCTGCTAGTCCTTTCCACAAAGGATGAAAAACTTCCCTCCCTCAGGTGTTCATATATACATATATATATATAGATATATATGTAGAATTATATACATAAAATTGGATTATTAATCTTTATCATTTTTGTGTAATAGCATCTCTTGGATTGTAATTGGAAGAAGGATTAAGACATCCATTCTAGCCATAACTAGCAATACAAAATGAGAGTAATAATTGAGGTAAACCTTCTTTGCTAGAGAGTTAATTTAGTGTCAAAGTTATACTTGATATGATTTCACTTGCATATTTTTAATGGTTTATTTTTAAAGAATAGGAAGACTCAAAATTAATTGCAAAGGATGTAATTAGATATAGTTATTTGCCATTTAAGCATACTTATTAACTTGTGATGAAAGAAAATGATGTGATTTAAATATTTTTTAATGAAATCATTTTTATATAGTTCACATGATTTGGTGACACGTGAATGAAACATTTGTATACATAACAATCTATGCTACCATTGGGCCTTCTCTACCAACCATCATTGGCTCCTTCTTCATGTACATATTAATAGATTTCAAAGTATTAATGGGTTCTGTATGAGAAAAGTCACTGATAGGGCTGATATAAATAGAAGGGTGACCTCAACTAGCAGGGAAATCCTTAGCAGGAAGGGCTGTAGTAACAGAAAGGACAGACAAATTCTTCTCTTAGGAGGTGAACTTCTGCTATGACTCAGTGATTAAAACTGTATACCAGACTCTGAACAACTCCAGATACTAGCTTAGAATCTGAATCTCAACAAGGCTCTCAGCAAAGTTTGTTGAATGAATAACAATAATTGTGCATATTTATTAAACCATATTTAAATAAGGGCTTTTATGACCACATTGAAGATAAGGCAATTGAGGCTTTGATCTATTCAGTAATTTGCTCAAGGCCACACATATACCAAAGGCAAGTGATTAATTTTCAAAGTTAGGCAAGCCAAACTTCATAGTTAAAGCATTAACTACTCAAGGAGACAGATATAGAAGGGACAGAATAAGGGAAATGAAGGAATATTGGAAGCGTGAGATTAACTTTTAGTCGTAATTATAAATATCTATTAGGTTCAAAATTACCTAGATATGTCAGAGGCATATATTCAAATAATATGCTATTTCAGTATCTTGGGTGTTACAACTCACCTCAAAAAAAAAAAAATACCTAATTTAATCATGGAGAATAATCCTAATTTTACAGATAAGGATATGGCGATGTTTGTCTCTGTTGTCTCACAGTGATGACAACTTTTCACTCTATATATAATGAAAAGTATTATTTCCAAAAACTTGATAAGCTTTTAATAATTATATAACATATTACTTAGTTAGAATATATAAATACATAAATATCAATTTAAATTGATTTTAGTATAATACAAAAGTAAACACGGAATTATGTTGTATGGATAGTACGAAAATTCATAGTCAGAATAATTACATATCATCTTAATTCTTCATATTTCCTTTTTATATGGTTACTCTAAAGATTGTGCTTCTTAAAATATAAAGTTGTCTTCAAGTATCAAGACATCAAATTTTATACTTTCATGTGCAGTGATTTTTATATTACTAGCTCAAGATATATATTGCTAGTTCTTGAAAATCCTGATCTTTAATAATCAATGTAGTTATTTGGAAAGTAATTAATGTATAATTACCATTTTTTCTCTTAAAAATAAGTTTAAATGTTTTTGTTTGATTATTTTTTTTGAAAGTACCTTGGGTTCTAATATCAGTCCCATGATTTGCTACTATTTTTGTTTAGTTTTTAATTAAAATATAGAAATAATAACAATAACACTTACTTTGTAGGACGAATAACACCTACTTGATAGTGAGAATTAATAGCATCAGTGCTTATAAAAATCTTTTCATCTGACTGTACATCATGTTGAAGAACTATGGCTATTTTTCTTAAAAAGCTGTAAATTTTAATTTGCAATTAAGTATTTTACTTTTACATTGTTTTAATCTCTAAAGGAGAGGAAATCCTGGAATTCGCTTTAAGAACATATCAATGTGCCATATTTACATTCTATAAAGGAATGGTATACCATTCTTAATGAGTACACATTAAACTAATAATTTCTGAAGCTTATTTTTCACTTCTTATGTCAACTTTTCTATTTTTTCACTCCAAATCATTGTCATCATTCTGTTTACGGGAAGAAAAAACAATTGTATAGAAAATAATCTGGAAAGCAAACAGTGTGGTCTCAGACCACTGAAGGATAGCAACTTCTCCTGCTTCAGCTCCCAGAGGTTAGAAAAGTAAAGATATATCTTCCCTTGGGATAATCTGTCTTTCCTCTGAGCTCTTTGAGTGTAGGGAAGGGCCCAAAGGGAAAAGTCAACTAGCCAGATCAACAGCTTAGATGACAGTGAACAAATGCTTGACTAGAACGTTTGTTCTGATGAAGTAATTCAATAGAATATTTAGTGTCATGGGCTTGGAATATTAAGATACTTTGTTCAGGTAGGTCAGTGATTATTTACTGACAGACTAAGTTACATAGGAGATAATGACCTTCCTAAAATCTTAGTTATGTAAAACCCCTAATACAATTTACTTTGCAGAATTGTGATACAAATATACATATCAAAGTACAAAGCAATAGGGAAAGACCCTTTTAGGTCAAGATGCTCCTGTGTATAAAATGAAATATTAAACTTTTTTTTTTTATTCGAGGGATACAAACTAACCATTATCTTTCTTCTCTTTCTCTTCCTTTTAGGTGAGTAACTGAAGGTTAAAGCCAGAATTCCTGGATTTGAAGTGTTATATGCTTTTTATTAGTGTCCTGTGGGTAAGTAAAGAAAAAGCCTTGGCTTAAACACCAGACTGGATGCTGAATCATGCATAGATATAAATTAATCAGATGTGGCCCTTTATCACTAAAAGTCATGATCAAATATTTAAAATGACTCAATGTTAGACACAAGCATTGAGGAGGAATTTTTTTCTAATTCTTAGTTATTATAATTGTACCATTTAGAACTAGCACATAAGTAAATTAGGGTGCTTCACACTTACATGCCAATGTCTTTTGACAGAGCTATTGCCAGTGGATATACTTTAGATGGCAGACTGTGTGAAAAACATAAATGAAGGTATAATATTGGCTATTTCAAACTAAAGAGTTGTAACATTTCAAACTAAAGAGCTGTAACACTAAAGAGCTATAACATTGTAAACAATAAAACTATCTTTAAACCTAGTAAAGGTTTAGATAGTTTAAAAACTGCTTTACTGATTAAAGAAAAGCCTTTGGAATTTAGATTTTTAAACATGGATATATAATGGACTTCATTTTTTAATGAATTTAATACTAAATCTACATCAAATGCAGAAACTTAACTGTAACTTAATGTTTTAAATAAGATATTAAGAGAAAATGCATGGATCATTCTATTCTTAAGATTATATTAGAAAAACATTTATAAATTTATTAAAACAGATTTCTTAGAATTACAGGAAAATTGTTTCCTTTTGTGAGTCATTTTTAAAAAATAAATGCTGATTTGGCCCCACATACTGAAAATATTTTAAATAATTGACTCTTTAAAAATTATTTTATAATTTTATTCAGTTCTTAATCTGAAAATGTCAGGAAGGTATTTATTAAATATTAATTGTATTCATGGAGTTTATCAGTGCATACTGAAATTTATGAGCTGGAAATATACTTAAAAATTTCAGTATTAATTCCCATAAGATTTGATTATGGCATTAATAAATTATAATATTTAAAGAATATATTCCAGGGAAAGTATCTTTATAGTAAGAATGAATGAGATTTCTGACATAATCACATGCCATTTTATAAGAAATTTTTCATTGTCTTTCTTTGGCTCCCTTTGGTTTAGTATCATTCATAAAATGTGCTATTCACTTTGTTACCAGATTCAAGTGTAATCCAATGATAAATATTTTAGATGAAATTTTAATAACTTATGTTGTTGCTTTATTTGTTTATATTGTTATAATAAGAGTAGATGGATGGGAAATAGGTATTTTTTTCTAGGTTTACATTTATAGCATAATGCTTTTATGCCTTGATAAATTGTTTTTAGCATGAAAAGAGCTATTTCTTGAAATCATCTATTGGTGATAGTGCTATTTATTTTATTTTATGAAAATTATTTTTAAAGGTCACAGATATTACTTTAAGAAAATGAATGTTAGAGGTATCATATATCAACTTTAGTCATAATGATTATTGCTCATAAAATATTTAATTAGACCAACATCAACAACATATTCAATCATAACATATTATCAGACTAGGTTAATAGCTCCTATTTTGGAGGTGATTAACATGACAAAATGAATGGTTTGAGGATAGATTCAAATAGGGAACCCACCTCTAAGTGTGTTCTAGCAATCTCAATGGGGCAAAGTATCACGTTATTTCCTCTAAGACTAAGCAATTTCAAAATCGTGTTTATTTTCTCAGTTTGCTAAGACACCTAAAGATAAGCAAGGATTTGAAGCTATTTCAAAATCCTATTTATTTTCTCAATTTGCTAAGACACCTAAAGATGAGCAAGGATTTGCTTGGATGATAGATACACCTCTTATTTTGTAATTTTTTGCCATCTTAACTTTTTATTTAACTTTTTGAATTTTTAATTGTTATGGAGACATAATAGTTGTACATATCTTTGGGGTACATGTAATATTTTGGTATAGGCATACAATGCATGATGATCAAATCAGGGTAATTGGCAGATTCATTACCTCAAGCATTTATCACTAATGTTATCAGAACATTTATTAAGAAATATTTGGGGATTTCAAAATAGATGACATAGCATGACTTTTGAGTGTATAGAAAACTAAACTAAGTGTTGGAATTGACCCGTTTATCATTTGAGATTGAGTTCCTGGGCGTTCATGTATTTAATTATAAATGTAATAGACTTAACATACTCCTGAGATTGACAGAAAAGCAGCAATAAAATTTTATTAAGCACCATAAACCTAAGAGTATGACCTCTATGCAACATGAACAAAAGTCTAGTGCTTGAAAAGTAAGAGAATATTGAAAAGCATTTTAGCCTAGATGATGATAGGACATTGAATGTAGAGAAAATATATGATAAGACATTAATTTCAGAGCACGTTCTGGCTTTATAAAAAGAAATAGTCTGGGGGAAAGGAATTGCATACAAGGTACGTGTTTTTAAAAGAAAATTTGAAGTTGAAATTGAGTAGTCAGGATAATTTAGATTTCTAAATAACTTTTCATTCAGTACTTTAGAATTATAAATCTAAATGTCCCTGGCTTGTGAGATAGATTCTTAGGATAATATCAACCAGTTAAATGCTCTTTATTGTTTAAGAATGGAAAAAACTCATAGTCATTTTAAATGTTCAGTTGTTCAACAAAACATAATAGGTAAAATGATTTAGGTTAATTACATCACTAAACTTAGTAGATATATTTATTCTTTGGTAGAAATGTTATCATAAAATCTTTATTTGTATATTTATTCATTGATATGCATACGTATATTTCAATTTATATGTATTTCAAATGTGAAATCCATCAAAGAATAGCCTCATCTCTTTCAGGTAGGTCATTTACTTCATGAAAATTGTGCACTTCTGGAAAATTTTATTCTGTTAAGTAAAAGGTAGAGGAACCCACTTTATGCAGAGCTCTCATATAATAAATTTTCTGAAAAATGTTCACAATTCAGTCTCCTTTTCTACGGCCCTCTTTGAGAATCATGTGAAGGGTGATTCAGCTGATATTAATAGAGTAGTTGCATGCCCCACATGATTCCTTTAGTCAAAACATCTTCTTTCTTACAAGATTAAGGAAATCAGAGGTTTGATTCTGGTATTTTTTTATATATAAGATTTGGGAATCAGAAGAGCCTATATATAACTTTTTAAGTGTTCTCATGAAATGCTATGAACTTTTCTGGTATAAAACTTTTCTACTTAGACTCTATGAGTATCTAGATAAAAACACATTATGGAAAATCAATTCAATATCACTTATTTTATATTTTAATAGTAAGTTTAATGCATTTAGTTTTACTGTTACTCTTGTTTAATTTTTTTAATGTAGAGGAAAATATGTTTTTGAAGGGGTGAAAAAAACAGTATTACCATATAAACCCACTTTGTAAATAAGCTTGACTTTATTCTGACAATTATGGCCTCCATTATATAAAAAGAGCATCATGAAATCTACATTTCAACTTTACAGGAAAATTTTTTTTATTGCTTCAAGTCTGCTGACCATATATTATCACATATCTTTGTATTTGAGAAATTTAATCAAATAATCTAATTTTCAAATGTTGACCAAATTTTTGAAAAGATTAAAATTCACTAGGGATTCTTGCTGTTGGCTTTTTAATCCTCTGAAGATGTAATTAACTTTTTTTTTAGCTCATCAATGTCTGGGTTTTAACACTATCTTGCCATCATTGATACGCTGGTATTTTTTAAAGAAATTATGACGTTAGAGCTTAAATTAGATAATACGAGATCTCAGGTCTGACAATTCAAATTCATATTTTTCATTTTAAAAAATTGTGTAAATTGATATTCAATATTATTCCAAATCTCATGTAGTTAGTTTATTCTTTCTGTTTTGGTTATGCAATTTATAATTACAACTCTTGTTCAAAAAGCCTAAAATTACAACACATCAATAATGTTTGTTGCTTTTTTCAAAACAGGGCCATAATGTTTACTCAAAAATTATAGTTTAAATGGATAAAAATAACTCATATATTGTTGTATTATTAAGACTTCAATAAAATAAGTAAAATTAAAATTACTTTAGTTCTGAGGTCACATATAAAAAAGTATCTATTCAGAAAGAAGAATAGATGTGCACCACAAATTCCAAATGAGAACATAATTAAAGAGACATTTGAAAAGAAAGTAAATTGTATTAAATGGAAAGTTTTCATTTTATGTTTTCTTTTTTTTACAGAACATGTTATTTCTACTGTATTTCAATAGCAATATTTACATTTGATTTTAATTAGTTGTTAAATATTCCTGAATGCTTTGGTTAGTGAGTAATATTTTCTAGCATTCTAAGTATCGTTCAATGAAAAACAATAGGTATCGTATATCTTTTTACCCTGATGTATTTTATTCTTATAAAAGTTCTAGAACTCTCAGCAGGAAAGTAAGAAAATGTGATGTAAGTTACACTGCTTATCACTTAGGTATGTGCCTAACTGATTATAGGGTTATTTCCAAAGAACTATCATTCATATATTAATCTTGTCAAGTGGTACTTCTTTATTACTAAAAGCACTAATTACTTGTCTGAAAGTAATAATACTTTGCATTTGTGAAGTACTTTATGCTCTTCAATGTAATTTTGCATGTATTATCTCATTTGGTCTTGAAAGAGGGAGAGTGTTCATTAAGTGGTCCAGATGGAGTGGGGGTACCAGAGTGTTCAGCCATAACTAATGTCCCCTCAAACCAAGGTGAATACATAACTGTGAGAGTGCTGTCTATAATAAAGGAGAAAAAAATTAACATCTCTAGCTTTATTAGAATAAAAATTTGGGGAGTAAATCCACTGTCGTCTTTATGGACTTTTCATGATCCTTTTTTCCCAGGTTAGTTACTGTTAGGACAAAATTCAGATAATTTATTCTACTATGTAAGATCCAATATTCTTCTTTGTTATTATTATATAAATATTTAATGTGCAAATATTTATATAAGATCATTATTAAATGTATGATTTAAATCTCAACCCCTATTGTGTAGCCCAACCCCCAAAGATTTATAGAAAAACTGCTGTAACAACTGAATATTTTCGAAGATTAGACGTGAAATTTTAGAATATTTTTTACACTCGAGATAGTAATCTCAGGCTTTTATGTTGCTAAGAAAAACTCACCTACCCTAAATATGAATTTTATTTTAAATATGTATAAAAATCATTTTATCTATGAAAATATTGGGTACGTGGCTAATCATGCTGAACACTTTTTCAGTCTCTAGTTTATCATAACAAATAGTATGGCAAAAAAAGCCTCAATAACATGCAATGGCTGTGTACTTGACTGAAGGATAATGTCTCTCTTGGGTCCTTTTGAATAAAACCTCAACCAAAAACCTTGCACAATAAAAGGTTTTAAAATAATCATTGATCGAACATCTGCAGACTCAACTTGTTTAAACCAAATATGCAAATCTTTCTATTTATATGTATTTGAGAACTTCAGGTTAAATAACATTAGATAATGCCATAAAGTTTTATTTTGGTTTTCCTTTATTGACCTTGCAAAATAGAAAAGTGATGTGAAAAACAGTTTCTGCAGAAATACCTTTAGTTATGTTTATAACAATTTAGCTATTATTTCTCATTAGCCATTATTTCTCATTTTCCAAGCTGTGATTTAGAGCAATAGCATAAGTATAAATCTTCAGATACAATTCAGTTCCCCTCCACTGAAGGCTGCTATCTGAAAGTAACTCCTTTATAGGACTCCAGGGATGTCAAGAGGTTTCTGAGGTCATTGATTCCATTATATTTATCTGTTGAATAAGTCCTTCACTCCTACCCTCACCACCGTCTTACTACCAAGGCATTAATTTACTATAATCTGTAGAAGAAATATTACTGGGCTTTAATCATTCTTGTTTTTTTGTTTTTTTGTTTTTTTTGTTTTGTTTTGTTTTTTTTTTGAGACGGAGTCTCGCTCTGTCGCCCAGGCTGGAGTGCAGTGGCACAATCTCGGCTCACTGCAAGCTTCGCCTCCCGGGTTCCCGCCATTCTCCTGGCTCAGCCTCCCGAGTAGCTGGGACTACAGGCGCCCGCCACCACGCCCGGCTAATTTTTTTGTATTTTTAGTAGAGACGAGGTTTCACCGTGGTCTCGATCTCCTGACCTCGTGATCCACCCGCCTCGGCCTCCCAAAGTGCTGGGATTACAAGCGTGAGCCACCGCGCCCGGCCGCTTTAATCATTCTTTACAAATCTACCAAGAGTTAGAATTTGGGAAATAGTGGAAAATAATAAATAGTTTGATTTTTTTTCCACAAAGAAAAGGTACTGGCTATTTCCCTATTATTTTATCTATTTTACAAAAGACTAAAATGACACCTGCAACACAGTATTACTCTCAAGTCATGCAATAGTCATTTCAACATGATTATTCCCAATCAGGAGTCTAGCCAGGAAAACCGGACAATCCTGTACATAAGCAGGGGAATCCAGGCAACAAAAACAGAATTGCCATGTGAACCATCAAAGGAAAAAAGACTCCAGTATGATTTTCATAAGTCTGGATGAGTGCTCTGTGGATTCAAGAACATGCAATAAATCTGTAACAGTTGGAAAGACTAAATTGTCAACTAAAGGAGAATTTATCCTGCAATCCCAGCACTTTGGGAGGCCGAGGCAGGCGGATCACGAGGTCAGGAGATCGAGACCATCCTGGCTAACGCGGTGAAACCCCGTCTCTACTAAAAATGCAAAAAATTAGCCGGGTGTGGTGGCGGGCACCTGTAGTCCCAGCTACTCCAGAGGCTGAGGAAGGAGAATGGTGTGAACCCGGGAGGCAATGCTTGCAGTGAGCCGAGATCGCACCACTGCACTCCAGCCTGGCGACAGAGTGAGGCTCTGTCTCAAAAAAATAAATAAATAAAATAATAATAATAATAATAATAAATAAAATAAAATAAGGGAGAATTTCGCCTGAGGCTTTCCTCCCAGTCCACCACCCTTACACACATGTGCACCTCCACAGGTAGTCTCCTGTGGAATTGACCATTTGATCAATACTTAAAGAAATGACTCTTTGCTGTCAGTCACTTCTTACTCTTTCTCATTTCTACCTTCCCTTCTCAAATTTGATGGTATAGAAAGATGACTATTTATAAATGCATTAGCTATATTAACATAAGTTACTTCCACATGCCAAGTAGTGTGATGCTTGCTTTGACTGCATTTATATTTGGCCTCCCAGGAGTCACACAAGACAGGTGTTGATAACTTATGTAGGAATAATAGTGGCTCATAGGCTCATAGTAGTTCATCAAATGCCAGAATTCACCTAGCTAGTCAGTGGTAACTAAAGAACTAAAATCCATATTTGTCTGATTCCAAAGTCCACACTTCCCCCACTACATTTGCAGTATACAACTTAGAAGCTCAAGGACTATTAATGTAAATAATTTGGTTAGTTTGTGTGTATTTGTGTTTTAAACGGTTAGTTTTAAAATTATTCTACTATGCAGCCATAAAAAAGGATGAGTTCATGTCCTTTGTAGGGACATGGATGAAGCTGGAAACCATCATTCTCAACAAACTATTGCAAGAACAAAAAAACAAACCCCACGTGTTCTCACTCATAGGTGGGAATTGAACAATGAGAACACTTGAACACAGGAAGGGGAACATCACACACTGGGGCCTGTTGTGGGGTGGAGGAAGGGAGTAGGGAAAGCATTAGGAGATATACCTAATGTAAATGACGAGTTAATGGGTGCAGCACACCAACATGGCACATGTATACATATGTAACTAACCTGCACGTTGTGCACATGTACCCTAGAACTTAAAGTATAATAAAAAAAATAAAATAAAATAATTTATATATTGTCATTGGTACTGAGGTATATTGAATAAAATTATTAATACCAAATGGCACAAGTTAAAATGAGGGTTATTTAGCATTTCTTATTTGATACAGAAAATGATTCCAGGAGAATTGTAAAATATAATTTTGTCTAATTCTAGGAATAGTCTCTTTAATAATTCAGAGTTTGTAAGGAGTTAACCAGATTTCTAGTACATAGATTTCAAAAACACAGTTATAGTGAAACAGGCTAGGCAACTGATCATTTAGTCAGAACAAACTGTGAAGAATACACAAGTGTTCAATTCTTTATTATCAGTGGGTAAAAATCTCAGGAAGAATAACTTTCTACCAAATTACTTCCACTTTAAATTGCCTTAGAGTTCTTGAATTTGTTTGCTGTGTATATTTTGTTGGTGTTTGTGTGAGAGATTTCTTATTGTTACGGATTTTCTTTGGAGTTTTATTGATATAGTACTTTATACCTGTAATGATTTTTTACTTAAATAATTTAACTTACATTTTAATCTCTATATGATATATTGTTGTTTAATCAGATCTGACTTTTTATTACCTAAGACAATGAAATTAAATGGCTAAGATATAAAAAAAAAATTAGGAGCTTGTTTTTACAATTGGCATTTGACATCATACTAAATATAATAAAATAAATGTCATGTCTAAAAACAAAATTAACTTAAGTCATACTCTGAAAAGGGCATAGTGTAGAGCATTAAACTGTATTAAGTTCACTGTAATTCACATTAACACAAAATACCGAAATACAGTAAGTGTGGTGTTATGTTAATTTTTCCTAGATCTCACTGGAGTAAAACAAAATGTTTACTCTAACATTAGTGATGAGGAATTTAATTGCTCAAAGTATGAGAAAAGACACATGAAAGATAATCTTTTTTCTATTTTCCGAGAAAGCAGCAACTGTTGTTTTAAGGAGTTTTAACTAAAAGAAGCACACTATAATTTACAGAGGACTTTAGGACTCTTAGAGTTTATTCTTACATTCAACAAATATTTAGAATTATAGGATATTGCAAAAGGATTTGTCTTTTCATAAAGACAGTTAAATATTCAAAATGATATACTTCAGGTAAAGATATATTTCTATAAATGATTATAAATTAGGTGAGTAATCCCGACTGTATAATACAATTCCGTAATTATTTCGGAGCTGATAATTGACTTGGAATAGTATGAATTATGTTTGTTTTCGTTTTTCACTTTGCTTTTGACAAAGTCATGTTTCTAGAATGTTTGCTGATGCTGATTTAGCCACTTTATGCTCTTCCTGTATCATGATAGGTAACTGAAAATGAGTGGAAATGTATTCCTAATTAATTTAAATTCAACAAATACTTGCCAGGCATGTATTATAAAACTGTACTGGGTACAACAGAGATGCTAGTTCAGTGTCTTATGTAAAACAGATATAAGATTGTTGAATATACATGAATAATTTAGCATTGGTTTTATTCATTAGAATGATTAAATTCAACCAAAAATGCATATCCATATAATGTTACAAAAATTCATCATCTTCTTTCAGCATTATAGATTGTGCATCATATTTTCACCTATGACTTTTTTATGGACTACATTATTTTTCTTAGCAAAAAAAAAAAAAACTGAAGTATCATTTAAAATGATATTTAAAATATTTGGTATTAATTATAACTTTATGTTTGAATCAAATAAAAATAATATGGCATTGCATGCAGCACAATTGCTTTTTGAATTTTCTCTCATATACCTTATGAACTTACATGCCATTCACATTTCTATTTATTTTTTTTTTTTAAGTTTTTTTGAGACAGAGTCTCGCTCGGTCGCCCAAGCTGGAGTGAAGTGGCGTGATCTTCACTCACTGCAAACTCTGCCTCCCAGATTCAAGCAATTCTTGTGCCTCAGCCTTCCCAGTCTCTGGGATTACAGATGCACGCCATCAGACCCAGCTAATTTGTTGTATTTTTAGTAAAGAAGAGGTTTCACCATGTTACCCCGGCTGGTCTTGAACTCCTGAGATCAGGCAATACACCAACCTCGGCTTCCCAAATTGCTAGGATTACAGGCGTGAGCAACCATGCCCAGCCTACATACATATTTATTAATTTAACAAATATGTATTTATTACATGAATGTTCATTAATTGCCTCCTATGAGCATGTCACTGTGATAGGTTGTGGTTTGTATACTCACAAACATGCAAGTAAGGGTGATAGGTGAAAAAAAATTAAATCGAAAATAGGTTAATGATAACAGAAGGGATAGCCTGAGTAAGACTACTGATAGTCTATAGCCAAATGTTTCATAAAAACTTGCTTCATTTGACTAAATAAATACATCAGAGGCCATTCTGGTGTACTCAGTAAATCAGCTTTCTCATCCATGATGTTCATTATTTCATAGTGAAGGCCAAATCTGATCTGGATAAATGAACAATGAAATTTAAGCAATCTGATTTTTGAGCAGAAGATACGTAGAATTAATAAAATATACAAAAATGTTATCATCTGTAGGATACTTGTTTGGTTTCAAGAAATTTTTTTGTCATGCCTATTTAATTTTTGCTACTACTTGACATAATTGAATATCTCTTCCTAAACTATATTGTGAGACAAAATAAGGTGTTGTTACCAAACTATTTCTCTATTTGATTGCAACTTAATACTTTCATTTGTAGTTTAATTAGTTCAAATGTCTTCTGCCCCAAACCACAGCTCTTACTGTGACTTGTATTTAGACCAGGTACAGAATTGTTACCAATTTTTCAATCCTTGCTAATTTTAGTTAGCTATAATCCGAAGTATTTAAAATAAAGTCGATTAATAACAATGTAAAGAAACTTACTAACTAGTCCCAACCGAACTGTTCTTTTCTCTGTCCTTTTTCGGAGTAGCTAGCTGTCTAGTTGAAATGATGTTTTTACAAAGCAATTCTCACCAATTTCAAACATCTAGACAAAAAAAAAAAAAAAAAAAAAAAAAGAATTGCTGGGATTTAAAATACACAGACAATGTGATGGCTTTAGTAACTTTTTAAGTTGTGGTTGAATTAATGTTTACATTGTCTATACTAATTTACTCAACAATATCTTAAATCAGTATTATTTAACATTACCAGAATATCTATACTTTGTTTATTGGGAAAAATATGTGACACATTTAAAACTAAAATAATTTATTTCAGGTCTACTTTTGCAAATGACAAAATGCAATAAGACCATAAGACCACATTGCAAATTTTTAAAAAATTTATACAATTTGGGTTTATTATTTGGTATAATTTTTAAAAATCTCAGTTGTTATTCTCTAGAGATGTACAAAGAGATAATTTAAAATTATTAATGGATTAAGCAGACATTCTTGATTAATATATTCAAGAGTTATTTAATTCTCAGTCAGGTTACTTACCAATGGAGCAGAAGAGTTAACTTGAAAAGAAACAGCCTCTATGAAAGATAATTGTTAAATTTCTAATGAATTCTATAATGATCATATTGACAATCACATAAAAGAAGGTAAATGAAATAAATTCATTATATTTGAACATTTTATATTCATCAGTATTTTGTTAATAGTGTAGGCCATTATTTCAGTTTATAAATTTCAAACATATGTTGCATATTATAGTATATTTTAATTAACCATATTTGCCTCTTGTTTTGTTTTATTAACATTTAGGAATATTCTAGCCATTCTTAAACAATTTGCTGAGTAAAATATTTTCAGTAACATGATATAAACCACCAATAGTACAAACAGCCTCTTGTCCTTAAAAGTCAATAGTAAATGGAAATTATTTGTATTATAAGAAACTCTTAATATATAAGTATCAAATTGCAAAAAAACTATCTTAAGCTTAAAATATACGAATTGGTTTACTTAACCCACCACATAATAAGCAGCCAGTACATACCTATTAATATTTTATTAAGGAAACAAGGAAATATTTTATTTTTTCTGTATAAATAAAAAAATTGTTGTTCTTCAAAGACACTTCAAAATAAATATAAAAACCTGTGAACAATAATATTATTAGACAATACACAACTACACAAATTGAGCAAATGTATACTATTTTCAGATAACTCAAAAGTTATATAGTCAGTGAATAAAAAGAACTGCCTAAAAATAAATTAATTGATACATATAAGTTTAATACATGCTCCTAATTATATATCTTTGGTATCTAAACGGTAAGTTAAATACAAATGATAACGTTAAAATGATGTTATTGATCAAAATCTAAAATGTCTGTTTTTATAGATCGATAATAGTTTTGGTATACAATACTAAATACAAATAGAATCATAGATAATTCTTATTTATGAATATTTCTACATTTAGTCATTGTATAGCAAGATGTTTATTTAATATATTGAGTTCATACAAATAAATAAAATAGCTTACATAGAGGACAATTTCCTCTGTTACAAAGGTGTGATGTGCGGTGAGTTTCTTATGTTGCTGTTTTCATTCCAAAAGGTTACTATGAAGTTCCAGTATAATGGTAGAAATGAAAACACCTTGTTCTAGTTTTTTTCTGATTTTTTAAGATTGAAGTTTTGGCATTTAATTCTTTAAGAATTTATTTTGATCTATAATATCCAGTTAAGTTTTAAATTGAGGTTTTTTTTCCGTTTTTCTAACTAGAACAGTAACTATTTTTGAATATGCTTTTTTCAATTTACAAAACATAAGTGTCAGCTACTTTATACCTGACTGTCTCTCAGCAAAAATGTTAATTTAAAATTCTCATTTGTGAAGCATGTCCAAATTTTACCTTCTCTAAACTTTTCATTCTTTTAAGCCATTATCTTTTCACTGGTAGACAACCCAAATTATTATGACATATTCTGTTGTCTCCAGATCCAAGTAGGAAATTACAGAGACTAAAATGTTACAGAAACAGATAAAAATTTTGATTTAAATGTGTCACATAGACAAGGAACCATGTAGACAAAAAAGAGATTTTAATTAATTATTTCATTAATATCATGAACTTGTTTTTTTCTCATGAACTAAGATAAGACTACTCTTAAATTCCTAAGCTGAATATGAAAATATAACCATAACAAAATTAATTGAAAAAAATTTTGAAGAGTCTTAAAGATAAAACTCTGGATTATTACAGTTACTGTATCATCTGAATTTTCATTATCTTTCTTTTGCTCATTGCTTATTGTAGAAACGTGAAAACAAAACCAGTTGCAGACTAGTATCGTTACAGCGGAATATACAGATCATCCTATCATTGGCATATTTTTCTACTCAGGCAGAGAAACCACATTTTACATAATAGCACTTTTACTCACTTTGTGTTTTTAAATACTTCTCAGGTTTTTATACAGAAAGCACTCAAAGTCTAAAATAAATGGTGAAAGACCTTGAGAGGCTCTTTAAAAAAAGGATTCTGTAAATGTAGAGTTGGAAGGATTATCTGGTCAACATGAATGGCATTCTCATTTCTTGGTAATTCATAGACTTTTCTCATAATGATCAATATCTCCCACCACTAAGCCTGGAATTTGCCATGTTAGCATTTTCAATTCCTTTACCACAAGGCAAGCGTTTCCCATCAACCATCATAAGATCTCAGGAAGAGGGTAGTTTCAATCAGTCCATAATGAGAGAAGTAAGCAAGTGTTACTCTGACCATGGTTCTCATCATCTCTTTGTTTTTGTTCTTCTGATCCACTAAATAAAGAGATACCATTTGTATAATTTGTCATAAATGCTAAGAACCAATTCAAATTAGTTATGTTAACAAACGGCACAATTGCTTTGAGATACACTCAGGGAAAAGTGGAATTTTGGAGGTCATAATTAAAATCCCCAAGGCTCAAAATGATTATATGACATCACCAGGTTATTTTGCAACAATAAAGAAAAAATAATGAAGGAGTGAGAATGAGCTGGGTGTGAGAGTGTACTCAATTACTGGATAAGTCACATGTTCTAGAGTTTGCAGGCATGATGTTTTAATTGTAAGTAGAGGTTTTAAAAAATGATAATTAAAATCATTCAAAACTTACTGTATGATAACTAAGGCACTAATGACTTTAATCAAAATAGATAACACCTGCATGGTGCATACTACATTTCAGATTATTCTTAATATTTTATGGGCATTACTTTATTCAATCCTTATATGCACTGAGGTAGTGTTATTATTATTCTCATCTTTTAGTTAGGGAGCAGTGAAAAAACTAGTTAAACATTGTGTAGTGTCCAAGAATCTGACTCCAGAACGCATTTTTCTCCATGTCTACCACTGGAGATAATTTTATAGTTTTAGTAAAGAACTCATCTACTGTCAGCCTTACCTGCTTTATCATGTGTCCTTTCCACTAATTGAGGTCAATAGTTCTTGAATCAGACTGCTAACAAAAACAAAACTTGTCACCTAACTTAATGACATCATCATTATGTAAAATTCCTATTAAACTTAGGAAAACAGAACTTTGCAAATTGTATGATTTTATGCAAGTCCATATGTTAAGAAAATAAGTTTTATTTCTTTTCCTGATACAATAAAAAATGTTTGAACTCTACTAATGATTACAGTAAGTCCACACAGCAAAAATAAACAAGCAAAAAACCAAAAGAAACCAAAAGAAATATTCTGTAAGTAATGTCAGTCTAAATTTAAAATTTTGCACACTAACATTCAAACCTTTTGAGCCTTAGGTATTACTGGCAGAATATTTAGTTTTCACTTAGCACAGGAATACATAACTGCACTCTCCCCTATCAATAGATATACAATAGATGCATGATTGCAGAGGAAAATATGCAAATGTGTGCATACATACAACTATCTTTAAAATCAAAGTTATTATTGTGTGATTATGATCAGGCTTTGGGAGATCAAGTTAAATATTCCACTCACTCAGATTTGTGTTTCTAGTAAAATCCTATAGCTTAGTTCCTTGATGATCACTCTTTTTTTCCCTCTTATTATCTAGTCCCCTGAAAATCTTTGCAAGTTCACTTTTGACAATTCCTTATTCCCTATAAGGTAGCAGCAAAGATCTATTTGTAGTTTCCTCAACCTGCCTTTATCTTTCACTCTTCTCTGCTTTTGCACAAGATGATCTCTGCCTATAATGTATTTTCTCTTTGTTGAACTGCTGAAATTCTAGAACTTTTAAGACTCCTCTGCAACAGTTTTTCTAATGTCCTTTAAGTTTGTTGCATCCTTCTCTTTCTTGCTTAGCCTTACATACTTCTCAAGCTGAGCTGAATTTACTAGCTATGTGGCCAAATTTTTTATGTAAATGAGGAATAAGGGAACCGTGTGGGTCAGAGTCCTATCAAGAAGCATATTGGATAATTTGGGTAATTAAATTGCTTAATTTGAGGAGAATTTAATAAAGACTTGCTAAGGATAAGAAACACAGAAAAGCAAAGTGTTTTTCCTATTTTTACACACTACTCAAGGCAACATTTCTGACATCACATTCTCCAGGGGACACCAGCTGGTTGTCTTAGAATTCAGTTCTGATATTATCTATTTGTAGATAGTGTCACATCTCATGGTTGAAGGCTCAGCCCTCAAACTGCCTTCCACTTCAGATGCCAGTTGCAAGTTCCAGGTTGTGAACTGTACTTCTTATTGACCAGCTATAACCCTTGGAGTTCTTATAACCCTTTCACTGGGTGTAATTTGCTAGAGTACCTCACAGTACTAAAGGTAATATTTACTTACATTTATCCATTTATTGTAAAGTATATTACAAAGGATACAGATGAACAATCAGATGGAAGAGATGCATAGTTAAAGGAATGTGGGAAGGGGTGCGGAGTTTCCATGCCGTCTAGGGCACCACCCTAAAGCCACCTCCATGTGCTCAGCAATCCAGAAGCTCTTTAAATCTAGTCATTTTAGGGTTTTATGAGGGCTTCGTTATGTAAACATGATTGATTAATTCATTGGTCATTGGTGATCAACTCAACCTGTAGCCCCTTTCTACTCCGTGGAGTTCTAGTGGTGGGTGCTCAAAGTTTCAACTCTCTAATCCTGCCTTGGTCATTCCCATGACCTGCTCTCATCCTGAAGCTACTTAGAGTCCTGAGCCACCAGGAATCTCATTAGCATACAAATGACAATCTTTTTTCATTTCAGAGTTTGCCAAGAACAAAGACAAAAACCAAATATATATTGCAAAATGTCACAAATCTTCATTCATGAATGTGAGAAGGGTGTGATGAGACCAGAATAAATGTGCAGAACAATTTAGTAGCAATAGGGGGTTCTGGCCATTCTTACTCATGAAAGGGCCAGAGGAGGTACACAAGAAGGTTGGGGGTGAGTGGAAAGGGCTGTATTTCAGGAGCTCTAAATTTTGGTCGAGGGATGTTTCCAGCTGAGAAAATAAATGCCCTGATGTTCCTCTCCTCCCTCCTTCTGTCTCTGTCCAGTGCTTCCCACTGGCAGGTCTCACCCAGATGCCAGAGCCAATGCTTAATGTGATCCCTGCGAGTCAGCCTCTGGGACATTAAGCAAGTTTGCAAAGAATGAAATCATTTCTTCATATCCTATTGGGATTTGGTAAACATAGGATGAAAATATATTAAAACTCATAGTCCAAGTATGTATTCAATTTCTAAAATATCATTTGCATAATAACCACAGCCAAAGTTTGAAGTATTCACTGTTAACAGCACATAGCACTAACATGTAACCAATTGCTTAAAACAGAAACTTGGGAATCATCTTTGATTCCTTACACCCCTTTATTTCCGATATATAGTATATTTAGCATGGCATTTAAAATACAGACTCTGATGTCATATTGCCTGGGTCCATAGCCTACAGGGTTGTCATTAGCCCAAGGATACATTTAAATACCTTCACTTAAAGGTATTTAAAGTAGAGGCTTCATTTGTTTAAGTGACAGGTGCAACAAGGCTTAGTTAGTGGACATGAGCTGGATTTCAGCCCAGCTGAAACTATTGCCAGCTTCTCTTGTGGAATGAATGAATGACAAAGCCATACACGAAGGCCCTAAAATCTTGGCTCTAACACTTTGCAGCTATATGATTTAGCTTAAGCTCTTCAAACCCATTCCCTTTTCTGTAAAAAAAAAAAAAAAAAAAAAGTGATAATTAAAGTATCTACTTTATTAGATCCTTGTGCAAATTGAGTGAAAAAATGTGTGTAAAACTCTTGGAAAAGTTCTGGTGTGCATTAAGCACTAAATATGTAATTTCATATTCAAAATCTACCCCAATCCTTTGCCCCATCTCTACCGCCTGCACCCATTACAGGATTTAGATTTAATTTTTCCTGGACTGTAAAAACAAGTCCTTATCTTGTCTCTTCTTTGATCCTTTCCCTACTTCTAATCCTACTTCTCTATACTGAGAAATATTATGCATGTTGTTTCTATTTCACCACATATATAATAAGCATTTACTTGTGTTTGTTAGTATGTCTACATTTCCAGAAAAATCTGCTTTCGATGTAATAATTTTTTAGAAAATATCCACCAGCTTTTAACATTTTTTTTCCTGAATTGCACCAGCCTGTTATGTGAAAGCACCTAGACTGTACTGAGAATCAATACGCATCATCATAAGGAATTCTAAATATACAGTGTGTGTTTTCAGCCTGGTTCCTTTTTCACTTGATTCGTGATCCCATTTCCTGACTCTTTTCTCACGCAACAGCACTCCTCTGGGTTCTCACTGTGAATCTCTCCACCCCTGCAGCTCCTGGTTAGCAGCTTACTCTCTCCCTGTGGACTTCTACTTCACAGTTCCTTTCGTGGCTCTTTTCTCATCAGGATCACTCTCTTCTCTTTTTATACCAATGTTGCTGCCATTCATAGTAGCATCTCCCAACAAGGATGTGTCATTTTCATCAGCCTGAAAGATAAAATAAAACTTCCAGATCAGCAGTACCTGTAGGATTGAAAGTCTGCATTTATGAGCTATATAAAGCATTTATGAGGCATATAAATCTGCCAGAGGAAATGCACCTGTGGAAACTAAGCGCTCCTATTCAAAAAGAGCTACAACTCTGAGGCCAAAGGGCTAAGCTAAACCAATAGAAAATGAATTTATTTTTTGGATATTGACTTTCTACAAAGTGTTACAAAACATTTCTGCCCCCAAATAAATTGTGAAACTGGAGATTATTCAATTATTATCTTCACTCTTTCAGAAATCTCATCATTTACAAGTTCTTTTAATACTTACAAAGTCTAGTTTTGATTAATGTCGAGGTTTGTTAGATTATAAAGCCTCGTTATAAATATATTAAAAGCTCAACTGCATGTTTAGCGCACACCTTCCGTTCTGTAACTGTTTTGGTTGTTTTATTGCTTTTCTGATATTGAACTATTTTACCACAGCGTACAAACAGTTATGTTCGTCTACTGTGGTTTGAATTTGATTTTCTTCTGCCATTTAACTTCTTGGAGAAAGAAATGAAGATACATTTGTGTTGGGGTTTAACAGAAAATTACTTTCTGAAATGTATTTTATTTAACCAACATTTATAGAGGTTTCATCATATGCTAGGAATTATCCTGATTATTTTACAAATATTAACTCTGGATTTTCCTAACACCTCTAGGTGACAGCTGTAATTACTTAATCACATTTTATGATAAGAAAATTGAGAAATAGGGAGGTCAAGTAATTTGCTGACGTGCTCACAGCCAAATGTTGGCAGAACCAGGTTTTGAACTCAGGCACTATTTCAATACTTGCTCTTAACCACCCTGTTATTTTAAAGTAATAAACCATATTTTTATTTCTGACCCCAAAGTATATGTAAAGCACCAAGGAGGAGAATGCTTTTTCTGATATGAGGCCCAACATCTCAAAATACTAATGTTTGAGAGTCTTTTTCCATAAGACAAATTGATGATTGTATGTGATTTAATAACTATACGTATATAGTATATTCTATTCTTCCTAGAAAACCCACCTGGAATAGTGTTGATTAATACAGCACAAGTATACCAGCTGGGCCAGTACTATAGCTATGATGAAAACAGATAAATCTCAAAAAGTAGCCACTAGTTATTCCTTCTAGTAGGGCCTATGTATCCCTCTTTTGCCTATTCTTCAAATTTTGAAGGTAATGAGAAGTATTATTTTCAGTATCTAAAAATGTGATTTTGAGTTGTTTTTCCTCATGGTCGAAAAAGAAAATTGATACTTAGAATGTTCCTGTGGCTGGCCCAGGATTAGCATCCAGAGGATTGCGGCATTGCCTAGTTATGTGGTACCCCTGGCTGTCTCTCCTTCACTGGTGATATCTCAAGGATGTGAATTCAAGTGATTTCTGTTACATGTGCATACTTCCATAACTCTTTTTTATTTCCAAGAGTTTTTAAAATCTATTTAATTTAAATATCTAGTTTCATAGTGACACAAACCAAAATTAAAATGAAATGACAGGCCACTGATACTTTAGAAACATAGTCAATGAAATATTTCACACGATAACCTGGGAGAGCTGTTACATCAGTATAATGTTCTTTTTCTTAAAATATGAGTGACTCCTCCTATTTCAAAAATATACTTATTTCACAGGTGCAGTTATCACAGAAGTATGTGGAAATGTACGAAGTGCAAAAAAGGTAGAGAAGGGAAGATTAACTTTCCTGGTGGCTTGGATTCAGATTCCCCAAAGGTCACTGGCCCTTGTGTGCGGCAGCTCAGCCTACCCGAGTGGCCAAGATTACATGCAGCGCTGATGATCTTGGATATTTAGAGGCTGGAGCTTGTCCCTGCATAGAAAGTGTTCCATGCATACTAGGAGGCTGTCTTTGCAGCATTAAGGAAAGCTCTGGCAGAGAATAAAATGCAAATTGAAATTTCTGGTAATTAATGCCCAATCAATTTTCATGGTTTTCCCTATTTTTTTGTTCTCAAAAGTTTATTCCTGACATCTTATTACCTTGGAGGCTTTTCTTCTCAAAAGCCTACTACTAACTGGCTGCCAAAGAGTCCAGTTCACACCTTTCCTTTTCCAGTGTGCTCTTCTGCTCCACAGAGATAGACAATACTCACAAAAAGAGGAGAAAAAAAAAAAAAAACTCACACAGTCCCAATATTTGCATGTTGGTTGAGTTTCTAAGCTGTCAGGTTGCTGGAAGAAAGCCACAGAAGGAAGCCAAGACGCTATCCAATCCCTGAAAACCAAACAAATGTACCACATCCATTAAAATCTAAAAGCGTATGGAAGATAATGCTTTCTTTTTCTAACTAGTAATACTTGATTTATTTTATCTAACACTTTATAAGTTGGGCTCTATCATATATGGATTTGTATTCTGCCACTTTGTTTTAAATGATTATGTTCCAGGTAAAATGGAACAACAATTAAACGAAGAATGAAAGATGGCATTTATATGTGTGCAAACAAGAAGTTTTCTCCAGACTTTATTATTTTTCATTTTTCTTTCATATTAGAAACGGATAGATAAGTAGAATGCTGTTTCAAACTGAAAGCAGTGAAGTGTGGAACTGCCATCCCCTGTCAAATTGATAGAGTGAAGATGTTGAATGAGATAATGGAAACTTTCTATTCAGTGAGGACTGGAATAAAGAAACCATTTCTAGTCATTCATCAGCATTGATTGCCTTAGTGCTTGTGGCAGAGATCAGAACATAGGCTTCACAAAGGGAAACTAAAACAAGTACAATGATCCACTTTGGGAAGTGCAGTTGTCTTTGCTTACCATTTAGTAAATAGCAATCATAGTACATGGCAACAAAAACACAGTTAAGTCATTGAACGCG
>NW_026652279.1:71651314-71694801 GCF_009828535.3 Hylobates moloch | reverse complement strand
TTTTTTTTTTTTTTTTTTTTTGAGACGGAGTCTCGCTCTGTCACCCAGGCTGGAGTGCAGTGGTGCGATCTCGGCTCACTGCTAGCTCCACCTCCCAGGTTCACGCCATTCTCCTGCCTCAGCCTCTCCGAGTAGCTGGGACTACAGGCGCCCGCCACCACGCCCGGCTTTTTTGTATTTTTAGTAGAGATGGGGTTTCACAGTGGTCTCGATCTCCTGACCTCGTGATCCGCCCGCCTTGGCCTCCCAAAGTGCTGGGATTACAAGCGTGAGCCACCGTGCCTGGCCTTTTTTAGCTAAAATTTAATTATCATCATACTTTGCACATATTTCAACAGAACTTGTACACTTTGAATTATACTTATTTGCTTACAGATGATTTACTCTTTCTGGGAAGTTCACTCCTTGTAGCCCCATCATCTAACTCAGCACCTGGCATACAACATTCAATCAATACTTTTTCTGCTGAATCAATTAGTAGATGTAAACTGCTGATAATTATTCTCTTTTGATCTAAAAAGTTTGTCGTTTAGATAAAATGTATGTTTAAATATTTACTTTAAAACGAATAAAAATATAGTATTTAAAACTTAAGCATAAATCCCTGGATATAGGTAGCAACTATTAAAACCACAGCTGGGACAGTGATTTAGTTTTAAACGATCTTTCTTAAAAAAATTCTTTCTCTGCCAGCATTGTCATTAGAACATTAGCAGTAATTAAAACCATAAGTAGAAGTTCTAGATGACTGAGCAGCTGAGAAAGAGCAATTAAACATCATAGACAGAAAGAAATTTACATCTTCTACATAACCCGTTGTATATGTATTAAAAGAGGCATTAGAAACCAAGGGGTGGGGGGAAGCAACAAAAACAACAACAACAGCAACAACAAGAAAAATAGAAGAAGGGGGACAGAACATCTAAGAAACAATAATAGTGAATAGAAAATTTATGTATTTTAGGTATTTCAGTTTTTAATTTTTTGAACATCCAAAATTATAGGCAATTAAGCAAAGATTATATCAAGGCCTTAAATGTATCAAATTTTAAAATAAACTAATAATTATCTTACCTTGGTTTATTAAATTGCTAAAATGTCGTAATTAAAATGGCCATGACATGCGTGGTTACTTTCCTTTTATTCCACTTGTAAATATGTAATACTGCGAAAAAGAGAGAATGAGTGAGCCACTTAGTGAAATATGAAACGCTTCTTAAATAAAACCAAAATTAGAAACTTCCATGAGATGAAAAAAATAATACTTGCATAATTGTTTAAGAGAAATCATGAGAAAATAAACAATAGTTTATTTAGATCTCTTTAATACAAAATTTAAAAATAAGGAAACTAAAATAATATATAAATGTTATTAGTAATCAAAATAGTGCAATGCTTGAAGTTCCACTTTAGGAAATGGCAAAATAGAATTTTCTGGGTCATTGCTAGAGGGCTGACTTTTTCATGAGCTAACCTACTTCTTATGTTTAGTGGATGTTTAAGTGTATAAATATAAAAAATACAGTCCTGAGCTTTGTGGTGATGTAATGATGAGCCAGCGCATATTAAAAACTTTACAGCTTAGTAAAGGAGACAGATGCACACATGGTCAGCTGACTCCAGAACTCCCTCTTTTCCAGGATATAGTAGGACATGATGTTATTTTATAGATAAGCTTTTATAAAAATTAAAAAGCACTGTAGAAAGTACTTACTTGCTTATTTATCCTGGCCATTCAATAAGTAGATAGCAGACTGGAATTCTTTTACTGTATTCCACAACCACTCTAAAAGTGCTTATAAAAATAATGTGGGTGTTCTAAATCCCATTTGACTCAGCAATCCCATTACTGGGTATATACCCAAAGGATTATATTTCATTCTACTATAAAAACACATGCACTCGTATGTTTACTGCAGCACTGTTCACAATAGCAAAGACTTGGAACCAACCCAAATGCCCGTAAATGATAGACTGGATAAAGAAAATGTGGCACGTATACACCATGGAATAAAATGCAGCCCTAAAAAAGGATGAATTCATGTCCTTTGCAGAGACGTGGATTAATCTGGAAACCATCATTCTCAGGAAACTAACACAGGAACAGAAAACCAAACACCAGATGTTCTCACTCCTAAGTGGGATTTGAACAAGGAGAATACATGGACACACAGAGGGGAACATCACACACCAGGGCCTGTCAGGGGTTGGGGGGCAAGGGGAGGGATAGCATTAGGAGAAATATCTAATGTAGATGATGGGTTGATGGGTGCAGCAAACCATATATAGCATGTGTATACCTATGTAACAAACCTGCACGTTCTGCATATGTATCCCAGAACTTAAAAGTATAATGAAACAATTTAAAAAAACACACAGAAAAAAAATGTGGGTATGTGTGTCATGTCTCTAACTCAGATCTCCACCTGTACTCCTTGTTTATTTTCCATTTAACAACATAAATGAGAAGACCTTAGTAACTCTCCACATTGGCCTAGAATATTCTACTTTTGAATACATTATGTAGAATTTACTGACTTATTCCATAGCAAGAAGGAGAAGTTTCCGTCTTATGCCCATAGGAATCTTTTTATCAGACCTCATCAAAGGTCTCTTGCCTTCCATGACACCCCAAGAGATTTTCAACTGATCTTCAGGCTCCTCTTCCCTCTTCCTACAATATCCTTTCCTCCACTCTCCAGAACTACACAGTTTTGTCCCATCTGTTACCTTCCTATCTCACTCAATTTGCTGCCCAGCAAAGTGGCCAGCAATGAGCAAGAAACACCCTCACTAGAACACAGCCAAATCAGCACCTGTTGCTCTCAAGCTTGTCCTTTGGTCTGTCTCCTCACCCCAAGCAGCCCTCTAAACTACTTCTTGAGGGTACCATGCACTGCCCTTCAGAGGAGCCTAACAAATAAAGTATGCACATGTCATTACACACTCATGACACTGCTCTTCCCTTGTTAATTAAACATTTCATATTAAATTCCAGCAGGTTCTAATCCAGTGATATATCATATAGATTTTCAATCTTCCTTTTTTGAGGTAATGTGGGATTTATTCAAGGCACTTTTACAAAATATTATTTATTTCAGTAAAAATGTCAAGAACTGTTTATTTTATATATATATATATATATATATATACACACACACATTTTTTTTTTTTTTGAGACGGAGTTTCGCACTGTTGCTTAGGCTGGAGTGCAGTGGCATTATCTCAGCTCACTGCAAGCTCTGCCTCCTGGGTTCATGCCATTCTCCTGCCTCAGCCTCCCATGTAGCTGGGACTACAAGTGCCCACCACCACGCCTGGCTAATTGTTTGTATTTTTAGAAGAGACGTGGTTTCACTGTGTTAGCCAGGATGGTCTCGATCTCCTGACCTGGTGATCAGCCTGCCTCAGCCTCCCAAAGTGCAGGGATTACAGGCGTGAGCCATCACGCCTGGTCAAAAAATATTTTAATCTTAACTAATTATACGCTATTTACAGGTTAATTAAGATGGAAATCTATGCAACATTGTATTAGTTCATACTCGTTCTTTAATTTCCTAACCCTCTTGTACATTTCTTGGAATTGCACCATTCCGTTTATAGTAATGAAGAGATTCTTCTTTTTTTGCTAGAGTTTAGTGGTTATTGGCAGTGAGGCAGTATAAAGCTTGTGTAGTTCCACTTAGGTAGACATTATAAACATAGCATATTTATTCTATTGTATAACTTAAAATAGCATATTTCTTCTACTATATAACTGATTAGTTTACTACTGCATAAATATTTTAGGTTTATTCCTTTCAGAAATCTATGTTAATCTATTTTATCTCTATTCGGGTGCCGAACTACACATTCTATAATTGTTTTAAAGGAAAATAGCACATATTTAATTAAGTACTCTGTACTCTTTCATAACGGATCTATTGGATTTTGGCCAGTTTTTCTAAACCTGCTGTAAACATGACTTATTTAATTACCTAAGTTGACTGAACACTTTTCCCTTGGTAATAGATTATCTCAAACTATATGCTACCCAATTTTTCTTCAGAAGCATCATAGACTAATATTTTCTTTTCTTTGTGTTCTATACTGTTAAATTACTATCAGAAACATGGTCAAGGATTACAGGCATCAATATATTATGCTTAATAATGAATTGTTTGGAAATGGTAAAATGCAAAATGAGCTAATTTAGGGTTTGACATTAAATAACATGTTGAAAAATGTTCAATTGAATTAACTCTTGGTACCATTTTCTGAAATACGAAATGAAGAATTATCCCATTGTGCTTGTCTATATAAATATAGTAAAAACAAAAACTTGCCTAAAAATCACATTTAAGACAAATAAAGAGTGACTGCTTAGGAAATTAAGTAAAAAATTATTTTCTCCTATTTTGTGTCGGGGTAGGATGGGCAAATTAGCATTGCGGGATAAACCACGCAAAACATTCTCTGAAGGATGTTGACTTGGCTCAGTCTACCGTAACAAAATGTCAGAAACTAATTTACTTACAAGCAACAGAGATTTATTTATTTCTTTTGAAGTTTGGATGTTTAAAACCAGGGCAACAGCATAGTTGGGTTCTAGTGATGTTCTCTTTCAGGTTTTAGACCACTGTTTTTTCATTATATCCTCACATTGCACAAAAAGGGTGAGATAACTCTCTGGGGTCTCTTTTATAAGGGTGCTAATCCCATTCATAAGGGTTCCACTCTAATCACCTAAAGGCCCTACTTCCTAATACCATCACATTAGGAGGCTGGGATTTCAACATAGGACTTTTGGGCAGAATGAAACATTCAGTTCACTGTAGAGGTTGAGGTCAAAGATGGGTCAAAATAAACAAGCTAAGGGACCACATTGCAGGGCGTCAAGACGCTAGGCAAAATGTGCTATAGCTCTAGGAAATACTGAGGGAATCTTGGGCTTAACAGTGAAGGGTTAGAGAATACTTGTGGCAGAGTCCTCTGTGCCTACCATAAACTCTTTTTATCCTTTTTATGTATTTGTTTATTTATTTAGAGATAGAGTCTCACTCTGTTGCTCAGGCTGGAGTGCAGTGGTGCCGTCATAGCTCACTGTATCCTGGAACACTGGGCTCAAGCGATCCTCCCACCTCAGCCTCCCAAAGTGTTGGGTAACTCCCAGGCTCACTGTGTAGGTTAAAGGGACAGAAAGAACAAACTGGTGGTGAGAGAGTGCAGTGGGTTCTTATAATAGCTGTTCCCACAAACTTAGATCTTAGCACTTAACACTATTTTTATGAGAAGCTGTTGGTGTCATTGTTTTCTTTATCGTTAAAATAGTTCAAATTGAATTGAATTGAATTTTTACCACCATCAGCAGTGCAGATTAAAAAGAAAAATAGAATAAACATCTTTGTTTACTAACAATTGCATTGCCATCCAGAGCAAAACAAAACAAAAATCTAATTTTAATTCCCTTATTTTGGGTGACTATAGGTAATGAGTTATCAGGGGAATATAATAATAAGCTGACTATTGACCCTACCATTAACTTTCAGTCCTGATCATTTTACTTAGTTTTGTGTTAGCAGTGGAGACAAATCTGACAACTCACTGATGTGAAATAAGCATGTTTTGGCTGAAAATTGTAGTATGAAGCCTCACACAATATCTCTGCCTTTAGCTATGAGATGGTCTAGTGTCTTTTACTACAGGTGAAATATTCTGATAAGTTGTGATAGCATATGCTTAACTGCTAATGAATAGGATCTCTGTGACTTGATATCACATTTGATGAAACATGTTAAAGATAGATTGTTCATTAACCCCTGAGGAATTATAACTTTGTTTATCCGATTATATTACTTTTAACACAATTTTCTTGTTATAAAATGCCATCTGAACGTCCATTATCATTCAGACACAAGCACTTCAATGAGAAAACTAATGGCCTTAAATTACTAAAAGTTGATGGCTTTCTAAAGTAAACTAACATTGCAGATTACTTTTGCAAAATATATAAAGCAGTTTCTTTCGAGCCCATAACAGGAAAAAAGAAAATGAGTAAAACTGAATTCAACTCACTTGTCTCATTCACATATTTTACTTGTATACTGCCCTGAGGAAGCCCAGATGGCTGAAATGTTGGCAGGTTTCTGCACCTGCAATGATAATAAACTGCTCGTTTATTACCTGAAGTACGTGAGTTGAATACAATTACACTTTACTCACTGCTATATGCACTGGCAGGTCAACAGTTTATATTGTATTTTTATAGGATTGGCAAATGCATGTTGCTAGACTTTGCTGAATTCACTTTTAGCAATAGAATGCCAAAGGCCACTAAAGCACCTACATGCTGACACATTAATCATGTGCCAAAGCTTAGCTTGGAGTGGCTTATTGCTACTATGATACATAGAAAAAAAGTAACAAAACAGCCTATTTGATAGTTTAGTAAACAAATGGATGCTCCTGATATCCCAAATGAGTGAGCTTAACCCAGTGTGAGCTACAATTTTTAATACCTTCAAACAAGAGAAGATATTTGAAGGACTCAGCCACAAACCTTTTCATTTTGTGACATTTTTTACAAAACATTCTCATTGTATACTATCTGAGAAGTATAGAAATGATGAAAAAGTAATAAACATTATTCACAACCCATTATTCACACACTAACCCTATTGTCATTTTAGTATTTATTTCTGTATGAAAACATAATTGGAAATATATACAAGCTATCTTGTGCTTTGCTTTTTTTCTTCTTCTTTTTTTTTTTGAGACGGAGTCTCACTCTGTCACCCAGGCTGGAGTGCAGTGGTGCGATCTTGGCTCACTGCAACCTCTGCCTCCCAGGTTCAAGCGATTTTCCTGCCTCAGCCTCTTAAGAAGCTAGGACTACAGGCATGCGTCACCACGCCAGGCTAATTTTTTGTATTTTTAATAGAGACGGGGTTTCACCATGTTGGCCAGGCTGGCCTCGAACTCCTGACCTCAAGCGATCCACCTGTCTCGGCCTCCCAAAGTGCTGGGATTACAGGTGTGAGCCACTCTGCCTGGCCTATCTTGTGCTTTTCTAAGTGATGTAATCATTTTCCTATGTGATTAAACATTTCCGCAAATTCCTTTCACTAGACACTCATCCTCCACCCTCGAACACTCTCACTTTGTTGACTCTTAGTCTTCCTTCTCCAAATCTAATTTCGGTCAATACTGTCTCAGGAGTGCTTTTCCTAACTTTCCTTGCTGGGGCAGTACCTACCTGTATTAACTGCCCTCACAGTACCTTAAAACATTTCCTTTGCTCTCCTTATGTCAGTCTTTATGTTGTTCTAATTTGCATAAATTTTTGAAAGAAAAATCGTAGAATTTCGGTTGGAATTTTGGCAAACTTATAAATTAATTAAAGAAATACTGTTCTATTTATATTACTTGTTTCTATTCCATAAGTGGATTTTTCATCATTCTCCTTGAAGTGAGATTTTTTTCCCATTTCCGTTTAATACACTCGTGTTAAATTTTGAAAACATAACCTATTCTTAGTTTTGTTAATATCTGAGTCGATCTTTTACCTATTATATCTTTAGCTCATTTCAGCTGTTATATTGTGAGCCTGTGACATCTATATATTTATTTTGAAGTGTAGAAACACGATTGAACACTATATAATTTTAAAAGATTTATTACACATTCATGGATACTGTTTACATACTTAGTAGCAAATCCATTCATTCATTCAAAAATATTCCTTGGTTACTTATTTTGTGCCACACACTCTTATGGACACAGGAGGCACAGAAGGGAACAAAAACAACAAAAATCTTGTATTACATGGAGGCTACAGACTATTGAAGGGAACATATAATAAGATAAATAAGTAATATGTATTTACATTATGTTATCTGGTGATCTGCTATATGGAGAAAAAAAAACAAGAAAGAGGAATAAGGTAGTTTAATGGGAATTTCAATACTAAATTTAGTGTCTTTGTCCTATTTGTGCTGCTATAACAAAATATAAATTGAGTGGCTTATAAACAACGGAGGTTTATTTCTCACAGTTCTGGAGGCTGGGAAGTCCAAGATCAAGTTCCAGTCTCTGGTGAGGGCCTGCTTTCTGGTGCATAGATAGCACCATCTTCTTGTGTAGAGAGGTAGAGAGAATAGAGTTTTTTAGGGCCTATTAGGGCATTAATTCCATTCACGAAAGCTCTGATCTTATGACTGAATCCTAGCTCTAAAAGTCGCCCTTTCCTTATTCCATCGCCTTGGGAGTTAGAGTTTCCATATATGAAATTTGGAGGAAGGGGGACACAAACATTCAGACTATAACAATCAGGGTGGTCAGATGAGTCTTAAAGGAGTGAGAAAGCCGATTTTGTGGATTATCAGGGGTGAAAGCACCACAAAATGAAGTACACACACTCTGAGGTGGGAATATAGCTTCTGTCATCTAGGAAGAGCATCAAGGCCAATGTGGCTGAAGCAGAGTGAGCTAGGGGGAGAGCAGTGTGATATGAGGTCACAGAAGTGATGGTAAGAAAGAGGCAGATTGTGCCGAGTGCAGTGGACCACTATAAGAATATTGGGGTTTTCAGTGAGCAGGACAGGAGGTCATTGAAAGTGTCTGAGCATAGTGTCTGAGTGTTTGGCAGGATCACTCTGGCTGTTGCATTGAGAATAGACTATAGAAGGTAACCAGAAAGGTCAGTTAGGAGTCTCAAAAATCCAGGTGAGAAATACTTGTGGCTTGAAGTATGGTGTTAGGAGTATAGGTAGTGAGAAATGCTTTTAGATCTATTTCCAATTACATATCAGGAATTACAAATTCCTGATATGTAATTGGAAATAGATCTAAAAGCATTTGTTAACTGTTAGATATAGGATTTGAGAGAAAGATAAGAGTTAAGAATGACTTTCTGGCTTATGGCCTGAGAAAAGATGAAGTTGACATAAAATGGAGTGGGAAAATTTCAGGAGGAGAAATTCAGGAAGGAAAATCAGGAAATTCTGTTTTAAACATGTTAAATTGGAGATGACTATTATGCATGCAACTGGAGATGTGGAGTGGGCAGTTGTGTACATCCTCTGGAGGTCAGGGGATAGGTATAGGCTGCAGATACAAGTTTTTGATAAAAAGGTTATATAATCTTAAACATATTAGCTTATATTTTAATCAGTGGATATTTGTTGATGGTGATAGTAATTAAGAGAAAGTCAGTGTAACAAATATTTATTTGTCAGGTGCTAAGATATAATGATTAATAAGACACATATGGTTCTTGGCCTCATCCAAATTAAAATATATGGCAATGGATAGAATATTTTGCATTTTTTATAATTTATATTTCTTTTAATAAGAGAAAGTATTCATTCAAAGCTAATAATATCATAAATAAATAAAAAATAACTTAAAAGAAAATTTAATATATGTCCTGATATATTACCAAAAACATGTATTCACCTTCATCACTTACCTCATATTGACATCTCTTCCATCCTTTCATTCAATCTACTCCATGCTGCACAATTGCAATAATTTTTATTAATAAATATCGTGAACAAAAAATTAATTATGTAAGTTATTCTTGCTTCTCAGAGCTATTTTCACTAAGGTCAGATAAATGACTTTGATCATAATTCTGTGTATTTTATTCTCAAAACTTTCTTTAGCTAATGATGTATCATGTTACATCAACGAATTCACTTTCACCATTTTACTTAGCAGTATGACACTGACCATTTTGGTCCTCACAATTAGGATACTTCTTATTCTCCTTTTAATTACTTCACTGCTATTTATTTTTGAGTGTTTATCAAGAAAATATAATTTTATAATAACTTAATAAGAGGAGTAGAATCTCTCTAGATGATTCTAAGCAGTTTGGTATCCTTTATGTTGTATACTTTTCATAGACCATTGAAGTTAAAATCTTAGAAAAAGTTTTTGAATTACAAGAATTGAATTATATTTCCAGAATATTTCTGAGCTTGTGCCAACGTAGTCTACATTGTGATCAATGGTGACAATATTAGTTCCCCAAATGAAAACAACATAAATTTATATTAATGTTTATTTTATCCAGGATAATCACAGTAACACATTTTTTGGCATTATTAATTTTAATTAACCTGTTAATTGACACGTATAAATGATACCAAATTTTATCTTTCTATAAAATGCACATGAGCTAAACTACTCTTACTAGATTATTTTGACTATAAGATGAAATGTATAGTTAACATGGAGTGACATGTTTAGTAACGCAGGTAAGGTATCAGAATGGCTTGGTCCATAGTGAAAGCAGTAGAGGCAGTGATAGGTGGGGAATTTGAATTTTGATTATACAGTTGCTAGTATTTGATGATGTGTTTTCAAGTGATTGAAGAAATGGAGGCATAAGAACAACTCAAATGTTTTTTTTGCCTGAAAAACTAGATGACGGAGTTATTCACTGAGATGTGGAAGACTGAGAGAGCTGGTTAGGAGAGGAAATGTTATCAAGAACTCTGCTTCGGACACGTTAATTCTGAACTGCTTATTAGGTATTCAGTAGAGGTGTCAAGTCAGTTAAATGTAGGGGTAATGGGTTGAGGAAATAGGCTTAGGCTGGAGACATAAATATAGGCATTGTCAGCATATTGATGGCCTTGAATGACTAAGATAAGATGAAAGCGTTTTATATGCAGGTTATAGGCATGAATAGGGGAGTAGAGTGAATTCTGTTTAACTCACATGTGGTCTTTCTAAGTGAGGAGATGAGGAAGTTGAAAGGGAATGTAAGGGATTGCTATGGTTGGAATGTCCCCTCCAAAATCATGTGGTTATTTAATTGCCAATGTCATCGCACTGGGAGATGAGGCCTTTAAGAGGTGATTGCCAATGTCATTGCATTGGGAGATGAGGCCTTTAAGAGGTGATTAAGTCATGAGGGCTCTGGCCTCTTGAATGGATTAATGCCCTTATTACAGGAGTGGGTTAATTATTGCAGGAGTTTGGCTTTTTCTCTCTGTCTCACACACTTGCTTGTCCTTCTGCTCTTCTGCCACAGGATAATGCAGCACAAGGCCTTCAGCAGACACTAGCACTTTGATGTTAGACTTCTCAGTATCCAGTACCATGAGCCAAATACATCATTTTCTCTATAAATTACCCAGTCTGCAGTATTCTGTTATAATAGCGAAAAATGATTGAAACAGAAAGTGATGTTGGTCACAAATGTGCCACCAAGAACCCCTAAACAGCACTTGATAATACATATTTGCTCAATGGATCATGAAATCTAAGCCAAATAAAATCAGAAAAGAGGACTTGTGAGGCTTGAATGACAATGAAAGTGTAGTAGCATCTAAGAATGAAATGTTCTGGTTGCATTTGAGTCCCAGAGAGAGTGGACTGGAGGGATGGGAGTTGGTGGTCAGCAAGTAGAGTGTGTGGAATATGGAAGGGCTGCATGTATTGGTGATGAAAATGTGAAAAGCACATCCACAGAGTGACTGAGAAAGAGTAGAGACTGGGATCTCAGGATGAGAGTCCAGGAACTAGGAGAATGATTGGAATGATCATCTGCATGAAAAGTAAAACCACCAGTTCCTTTTTCTTCCAAGTTTTATAAGAGTTTTATCATGATTGCTATTAATTTTATAAAATACTTTTATGCCTTCTTTAAGATAGTTATAGGCTTTTCCTCCTTTATTTTGTTAGTATGTCAAAATGCATGGATTAACTTTTCTGTAATTATAAACACCTTGCATTACTGGACTAAACCCAAATGAGCAGGAATGAAGTACTTTTTATTTACACCAACGGATTCAGTTTGCTAAATATTTTGATTAGTATTCTTTGCATTCATCTTTATGAGGAATTTGCATGTAACTTTCCCTTCTTAAGTATTTCTTCAGTTTGGGGAAAGTTACAGCAATTATTTATTGAAATGATACTACTACACCATTCCGTTATGCTGGATTTACTCTTAGCTATATGTACTGGAGGCTATCAGCTTAGCCGCTGGTTGCTCAACTATTATCCTATTTGTAACATATCTTTGTCTTTTTGAGTGATTTGCCACTAAATTCCTCAACAACATCAACAAATTTAGTAATTCCAAGTACAGTTCAAGTGACTGTACTTTCTAATACTATTTAAAATTGCTTCTTTACATACTGACCTTTTTAAATTCGCTTTATAATTTCTTACTTTACGTTAATGGAAATTATTCCTTTACTTATCAATGGAAGCATCTTAAACACACTTTAGATTATTTGTGTAATGATACATAATATTATTTTTATGCAATTTTCTTTGAATATTCCTTGGAAGCCAGAATTTTTTTCTTTTTGCTATCTTTTTTCTAGCCTTTCTCCTTCTTTTTATTCCAACTCTCACTTCCCATCTCTGTATTCACTCTTCCAGTCTTGAGGTTGAACATTATCTTATCTCTATAGTCACTTAACTCCCTGGGCTCCCAGCCCAGAACCACTTTTTAAATCGAGACATTTTAGGCAGGGCACTGTTATCCAGTTAGAGAGGCAGTTTGGTCAGTTCTTGATTATAAGGCTGTGTCTGTGTTCTCACTGCTATAGGCCTGCAAGCTGTTTGAAGCCACAGCCCAGGTGGTGTGAGTTTTTATTCTTAGCTTCCTTCAAAGAACTGCAGAGGCTCACTCCAGGCCCTGGCTTCAAGAACTTTCTATGCCTGCCCCTGTTTCTGTCTGGGAGCACTGAAGTCTCTTTCACTGCCTCGGAACAAACTTCAGACCTGCAACTAAGCAGACCTGTAGTTCTCATTGTATTTGCTTCTTCTCTGCTTATTTTATTTATTTAAAAGATTGGTCCTCCAAATAAAACATGTGTATGTTGCTTTTTCCTTCATATTTTTATTATTATATGTTTGCAAAGAAAGCATAGAGTAAAAATATGAACTCCTGCACCCACTTATGAGGAAATCCTGATACATCTGAATCAGCTTTCTTGGTGGAATGAGTGTTTATTAGTAAAATACGAAAAGGAATAAAAACAAATAAATACTTAGTGCACTATATTGACATTTTCAGGAGAAACATTTTTGAAAATTTTACATGTGGAAAAAAAGTTTATTTCTGCAAATGATAATACGACTATAAAATTTTTGAAAAGCTTATAACCATGTCTATATTTTTATGAGCCTAAACTGTGATTTAGGCTGTGTTAAGTCACAGCTGGTAGTTAAGCTGTGAGAGGGAAGCAGATAAATACACAATACTACTTTTACGGAATTTAAACTACAATAGATACAATATTATCACAGAAAACTATAATAAATCATAAACATGGATAAACCTGAAATGAGAACTATATTTAAAGAATTTCAAGAAATATGGCATTTCAGTGAGAGTGGAAAGCAACACTTTCGCGCAAAACTATGAGATAGCCTTTCAAAATAAATAGAATTTTGGAACTGGGAGGTTTGTAGCTAGGACACTATGAACAGAGGCAGCCGTAAGAAGAGAAACCCCACTTGGGAGGCTGAGGCAGGACAAACACTTGAACCCAGGAGACAGAGGTTGCAGTGAGCCCAGATGGCGCCACTGCACTCCAGCCTGGGTGACAGAGTGAGACTCTGTCTTAAAAAAATAATAATAATAACGATAGAAGAGGAACCCCGAAGTGGACAAATTTTGCTTGCCTACCAGTAATTACTAACATTTTACTAAGAAAGGCAAAATAAGTGTAGGTGGCAAGAAATCAGCATATATTTGTGCATGCTGAAATACTATTAGCTTTTCTGGACCTACCCATCCTGTTAACTGAGTCCATCTTTTCTTTTATTGGAGCTAATTTTTGACATTTAAAATCCTTCTGCATGTTTCAGTCAGTCACTGGCCTAACTCCATATTCAAAGTTTCTAGAACAGTTTTCTTGATTCATTAGAGTCTTATTTAATTACATTCTATCCCTAGTCTTGATTTGTGAATTTTATGCCACATTATCATTCACTTGTTTTCATGTTGTTTTGCAATTATCACCTACGTATTTTATATCTGTATGTTTAGTCTCCTTCAAATAAATTGCAAGCTCTTAAAAATCAGTACAGGCACTTTCTACTTCTTTGGAACTTCCTCTATACATATTCAGTGTTTTGAAGGAATGTTTTAATTAATAATTTATGTATTTGAAAAAATATGTATTATAAAAAAATTCAATTTTACGTGTTCTTCTGGTTTTTATCTCCATTTGTCCCCATTATTCTCTTTCTACTTTCACCATGACTGCCCTACTCTCTCTCTATCTGAACACATAAATATTTATTGTACATATACATACACACATACACACATGCACAAACGTGTATTCATGCTACACAGATAGTATATTAAGAAGTAGTCATTTCTTATAGGTTCAAGTGTGTGCAATTTTTTAACAGGATAAGTTCTAGTAGAATGAATAACAGCATGAATTTCACAAATTATGAAAAAAGTAGTCATTTCTAAGAGGGATAATATATAACATTTAGTATAATCATACTATAAATTCCCTTATTATTACTTTTAGGTAAAGACAACATCTTAGAAAGTTAGAGAAGTAAAACGTCTTTAAAACCATCAAGATAGTACTTTTATGTATGTGTAAAATGTAACAACTGTATGTCTAAGACAGTGTCTGTGTCTACTTGCCGTCAATCACCTTCCTTCTTTCATTAGTTTCAGATAGAAGATAAACAACAAGACTGACAGTTTTGTGTCCTTTGCTGTTTTGTGTCACCATCACAGACAAAACAGTATTATGTCATCACTCAAGTCTGTCACATTTATTGTGTGCTCCTTTGTGTCTTAAAGACTGTTTTCTTCCTAATCCTCATAAATAAATATATAAAGAATATATTGATTATATATTATTTTATCGTGGAAATATTTCCCATAATATTGTGTCCTTTACCACAGATGAGAACATTTATGCTGTTGCCAGTCTCAAGAGTAAATGTACTTTGTTTGAAAGAAATGTTTCTTAGATAAATAATACATATTTAAAAAAGAATTTATTTTTCAAAATATGGAGAAGCTGTAATGAATATCTACATCTGTGTAATATATAAATCAAGCATAGTGAATTTTATTGTTTTAGCATAAGAACTTAAGAAGTATTTAGCGCTACAAGAAGAAATCCTTTGCAAATTTTTACATTATGCTTATTTTATGGGTTATTTTCTTTAAATAGCATTGTACACTTCTTCAGAAAATTGGTATCTGATCTTGAATAGTGATAAAAACACTGAATCGGCAAGTATAAGAAGACCTTCACATGATTGATATAATCACCACTTCCTTTTCCTTTTTCTTGTATTTTCTGGAGCCTCATCTATTTCCACCTTGCCTTATTTTCACATTTTAAAATGAGATCTTAGGCCACGTTTCTTGCTAAAGCACAGTCTAAACAAGTGAATCAGCTCTACAGCTCCAAATAGTCAATTTAGTAGTCATATAATAAGGTACCAACAACAAATTTGTGATTTTTATTTTATATCTTCTCAGTGTAACATTTAAAAAATAGATATAACTTAGCTGATTAAAATTTAAAAATTCAGAAAAGCTCAAAGAAGCAAGAAAAGAGTCCCAAATTTCATCAATCCATTAGATACATTTTCTATTTTATTATAGTATAGGTACCATATTGAACACTTTATTTTACATCCTTCTGTTCTATTTTCAATTAAATTTGTATTATTTTCCTATTATAAAGGTTTTCAGGCGTATAATATGAAAGCTTTCTAATATTCCATTAAAATTATAATGTTGGATATTAATTTATTTATACTTTTTCATTATTATAAATCTATGATGACAGTTTTTTTTCAGACAAATTTTGGTTAAAACGGAAATGACTTACACTAGAATGATGAGAGCACATCAGTTCTTACTTATATTTGACAGCCTATTATCTTGATTGCCTAATGAATTTCTTAGGTAAATAGGTAATATTTTTCTGAGACCTTGAATGTCTAACGATTTTTCTGTTGCAATATCATGTGGAAGATAAGTTGGTTGGTTATGAAATTTTTGTCCTGAAAGTTGTGATGAAATCATTCCTTTGTTTTTGAGAGTTAATAACCATTCTAATGAAAACACAAGTGACTTTTAGCCATAGAAATTATGCTACTAATATGCCCTCAATTGTGTTGTCATAGTGTTATTTTTTCTCAATAATTTGCGTTTGTGTGTAATCTTTCCCTTCTCTTGTATGTACTACCTTATCTTCTGCTTTCTGAGCTGTCTCAAGTTGGTTAACTAAATCATTGTTTCCATTTTGCACTGCATTTACATAGCTTTGGCTGCTTTGAATTTGGGCTTGAATTCTTTTGCACCTTTATTTTCATCTCCATTTTTAATTTGATCTTTTATTGTAATATTTCAGATTAATTTTCTGTGTCTTTCTGCTTTTTTATTGGAGTTTATATCTTCTTACAGCATATTGAGGATTTAAACATTTTTATAATATTTTTCTTTTTTTGTAGCAAATTCTATAGTAATTTTTTAAGAATGATGTCCCTTTTATGATAAATTATATTTTTCATGCTGCCCATTTTACTTTTTATTTAATTCATTTTTGTCTGTTATGGTAATGCTAACCTCACTAGCTCAGCTAATTCAACAGAAGCTCTGCTAACTTCTTAAAAGTCGACAATGAAGTGAAATATGTCACTTTACTCACTTTTTTTTTGGCTGAATCTGGTCACATGACAGCCTTTCACTAAACACTTAACTGAATTTAAATATGGAATAAAACTTTTTTTTTAGAAAAGTAGTCAGCTTCGTTCCATTCATTCTTCAGCAGGAAGGTATTTCTTCAGATACGATGTGTGATGACAGGAGACATTCATATTACCCTCAAATTCCCTTTTGTTCTACAACTAAATGGTTTATAAATATGCTAGTTCTTAGCCCAATCACTAATTTCTAGGTTAATTAATCACAGGTGGTCCCGTGGATCTCATATGGGATTTCAACTTTCCTAATTTTTGTAGGATCCCAGATACTTCTAACTACCATCATGCTCGTGATTCATTGCTGTTAAAGTTCTTGTTTCCTTTATCTGCCTACATATATATATAGACGCAGTCTCGCTCTGTCGCCCAGGCTGGAGTGCAGTGGCGCAATCTCGGCTCACTGCAAGCTCCGCCTCCCGGGTTCACGCCATTCTCCTGCCTCAGCCTCTCCGAGTAGCTGGGACTACAGGCGCCCGCCACCACGCCCGGCTAATTTTTTGTATTTTTAGTAGAGACGGGGTTTCACCGTGTTAGCCAGGACGGTCTCGATATCCTGACCTCGTGATCCGCCCGCCTCGGCCTCCCAAAGTGATGGGATTATAGGCATGAACCACCAAGCCTGGCCCTATCTGCCTACATTTTTTTTTTTTTTTGAAACGGAGTCTTGCTTTGTCACCCAGGCTGGAGTGCAGCAGCGTGATCTCGGCTCACTGCAAGCTCTGCCTCCCAGGTTCACGCCATTCTCCTGCCTCAGCCTACCGAGCAGCTGGGACCACAGGCTCCTGCCACTACGCCAGGCTAATTTTTTGTATTTTTAGTAGAGATGGGGTTTCACCGTGGTCAGGATGGTCTCGATCTTGTGACCTCGTGATCTGCTCGCCTAGGCCTCCCAAAGTGATGGGATTACAGGCGTGAGCCACTGTGACTGGCCCTACCTGTCTACATTTTACTTGTGAGTTCTGAACCTTCTTGAATATAATCTACCATTGCCAATCACAATGTATATGGCAGGAGATTACTTTTATACTCTTAACTTCTTGCTATAACTAAAGATCTCCTGGGCTTATTAGAAACGATTCTGATCGCTTTAAAATGCAGCACTGACTTGGTATTTTCTGCTTGGTAAAATTCCTTAGATGTCTTGAGTAGATGCATAAACAAAGAGTCATTTAGCTTGCTTTTTTTCGTTTGGGCTACTAACTTTTTTCTTGTTGTTGTTTTTGATTTTTTGTTTAACTTTTACTTTAGGTTCAGGGTACATGTGCAGATTTGTTATATGGGTATACTCATGTCATGGAGATTTGTTGCGCTGTTTATCACCAAGGTATTAAGCCTAGTACCCATTAATTATTTTTTCCTGATCTTTTCTTCCTCCCATCCTCCATTCTCAGGTAGGCCCTAGTGTCTGTTCCCTTCTTTGTGTCTGTGTGTTCTCATCATTTAGCTCCCATTTATAAGTGAGAAAATGCTGTATTTGTTTTTCTGTCCTGTGCTAGTTTGCTAAGGATCATAGCGTTCAACTACATCCATGTTCCTGCAAAGGACATGATCTTGTTCTTTTGCATGGCTGTGTAATATGCCATAGAATATATGTACCACATTTTCTTTATCCATTCTACCAATGATGGACATTTAGGTTAATTCCATGTCTTTGTTATTGTGAACAGTGCTACAATGAACAAAATGTATGCATATGTCTTTATGGTAGAATGATTTCTATTCCTTTGGGTATATAGCCCATAATGGGATAACTGGGTTGAACGGTAGCTCTGTTTTTAGCTCTTTGAGGAATCCTCACATTGCTTTGCACAATGATTGAACTAATTCACACTCTCCTTTTTTTTTTTTTTTTTTGAGACGGAGTCTCGCTCTGTCGCCCAGGCTGGAGGGCAGTGGCGCGATCTCGGCTCACTGCAAGCTCCGCCTCCTGGGTTCACACCATTCTCCTGCCTCAGCCTCCTGCGTAGCTGGGATTACAGGCACCCGCCACCTCGCCCGGCTAATTTTTTGTATTTTTTAGTAGAGATGGGGTTTCACCGTGTTAGCCAGGATGGTCTCGATCTCCTGACCTCGTGATCCGCCCACTTCGGCCTCCCAAAGTGCTGGGATTACAGGCGTGAGCCACCGTGCCCGGCCCACACTCTCCTTCTTATACCATATACAAAAAAATCAACTCAAGATGGATTAACGACTTAAATGTAAAACCCAAAACTATAAGAACTCTGGAAGACAACATAGGCAATAATATTCTGGACATAAGAACTGACAGAGATGGCTGGGCGCAGTGGCTCACACCTGTAATCCCAGCACTTTGGGAGGCCGAGGTGGGCGGATCACGACGTCAGGAGATAGAGACCATCCTGGCTAACACGGTGAAACCCCGTCTCTAGTAAAAATACAAAAATTAGCCGGGCAAGTGGCCGGCGCCTGTAGTCCCAGCTACTCGGAGAGGCTGAGGCAGGAGAATGGCGTGAACCCGGGAGGCGGAGCTTGCAGTGAGCCGAGATCGCGCCACTGCACTCCAGTCTGGGTGAAAGAGCGAGACTCCGTCAAAAAAAAAAAAGAACTGACAGAGATTTCCTGATGAAGATGCCAAAAGCAATCACAACAAAAGCAAAAGTTGACAAATGAGATCTAATTAAACTTAAGAGCTTCTGTACAGTAAAAGAAACTCTCAACAGAGTGAACAAACTACAGAATGGGATAAAATGCTTGCAAACTATGCATCTGACAAAGGTCTAATATCCAGCAACTATTAGGAACTTAAATTTACATGAAAAAAACTCCGTTAAAAAGTGGGTAAAACATGAACAGTTTTCAAAAGAAGATATACACATGGCCAAAACATATATTAAAAAATGCTCGACATCACTAATCATTAGAGAAATGCACATCAAAACCACTAAATGTTTTTTAAGTCTGGTTAGTTTATCATGAGCCTTATATTTAATAAGATACCATCACAGTTTTTCTAACAGATTGAATATGAGGATTCATAGTTATTAGCTGGGAAGTTACTTGAATGTGATATTTAAGAGATCTATAGGTTCTGGAGTCAGACTGCCTGAACACTCTTCTGTATTCAGATATATATTATCTATGTAACTTTGGGTGAGTTCCTGAACCTCTCTGATGTTTAGGTTTCTCATCTTTAGAAGAGAAATAATGCTAGTGTTAAGTCTCAATGAGCTATTGTGAAGATAAAAGGTAGAAAAATCTATGTAAACACTTAGCAAATGTTTTGTCAGATAGTGCACACTCCATAAATTGACATTACTCTATCGTCGTCGTCATCATCATCATCATCATGTGATTTTTTTACTCTATGTGATGACTGTGTTCCTATATCCATCTTCGATGAGACATTCGATTTATCTACTGCCCTTCTATTGAGCACATGGTTGGTAGGCATCCAGTTCTTCAAGAATTTTTTAAAGGGTATTTTCTTTTGTCCAGTTGGAAAATTCCCCAAAATATTTGCATGATGTGGCTATTCAAAATATGCTGTGGAATAAACAAACAAAATACAGTTTATTAGCACATTATTTTGAAATCATGTATTTTTCTTATTCTCTCCTGCATTGGAAGACTATTTGATACAATCTTGCTTTTCATACTGTCCCCATTATCTCAGTGAAAGCTCCCTAAGAGAGAGCCAGGATCTTTTCTACAGTGTAAGCTGGTTTTTGGGCTGCCTATGTAACCAAGGCCAAGTCAAGCTCAAAGCCTGTAAGTCTAGATCTCAAAGATTTGTATGACAGCGGTGGAGTCAGCAAGTACAGAAAACTTTGAAGCAGTACGTATCACACTATGGATTTCCCTCTTGAGAATTAGTAAGAGCAGTATGTGTTCAGAGCTTTCTCTCTGGGTTTCAGAAGTCACCTCCACAGTATATCTCATTTCAACCTAGCTACAAAGTAGGAATTCACAGTTACTGCTGAACCATTATATTTAATAAAACACAATGTGTTCTTTTATTATAATCTTCACGTGTCTAATTTGATGTATATTTTTTCCAATCTTTTTGGTAAGTTTTGGAACATTTCTTATGTGAATCACTAAACAAAAAGCCTTTATTATACTCAAATTACCTTTCATCAGTCACTTTCATTTGCCCCAGGAGTCACAACTTCAATAATTTCAATTTTGCGTTGGCTTTTTGTCCTACTCCATCTTAAACTGCCCTTCTCACTTATCTATATATTTATTCAAACATACAATGTATACATCTTATTGTATTTGTATTTATACTTTATATAAATTTATATTTATATTTATACATTATATATATAATTTAGATACATTCAATACTATATGTTACAAGATAAATATGCTTAAATTTTCCAAAATTTTATAGTTTAGTTGTGGCAAAGTATTACGAGATGCTGCTTCTCCTTTTTACATTTCTTTTTTCTGCCTTTTGCCAAAACTTCTTATCAATTTGAATGTCATGAATTTTTTTATACATTGACTGTCTTAGTCTGTTGCATGTTGCTATAACAAAATACCACAGACTGGGTAATTTACAAACAATAGAAATTCACTTGGCTCATGGTTCTGGAGGCTGAAGTGTAAGAACATGGTGCTGACACCTGGCAAGGGTCTTTGTGCTGTATCATGGCAGAAGGTAGAAGGGCACTTCCCAGAACTTCTTTGTTAAAGTCATTAAAATGCTCCATAAGGAAGAGCCCTCATGACCTAATCACTCCTTAAAGGGCCAACCTCTTAACACTGTTACAATGGCAATTAAATCTCAATGTGAACTTTGGAGGAGACATTCAAACCATAGCACTAACAAAACTTCTAAACGTTAACATGCAACTTAATATAAATAGAATTGTTAAAAACCAATTCACATCACTCTGTGATAAAGAAAAATAAATCATTTAAAGAAAGAAAATTCAACATCATAGAAAATACTTTAAAAAGTAGGATGTCAGCTAAGCGTGGTGGCTCAAGCCTGTAATCCCAGCACTTTGGGAAGCCAAGGCAGGCGGATCACTTAAGATCAGGAGTTTAAGACCAGCCTGGCCAACATGGTGAAACTTCGTCTCTACTAAAAATAGGAAAATTAGTCAGGCATTGCGGTGGGTGCCTGTTATCCCAGCTACTGGGGAGGCTAAGACAGGAGAATCACTTGAACCAGGGAGGCAGAGGTTGCAGTGAGCTGAGATTGTGCCACTGCACTCCAGCCTGGGTGACAGAGTGAGTGAAACTCGTCTCAAAAAAATAAAATAAAATTAAATATAAAAAGTAGGATGTCATTCTTCAAATTGTACATAGTAAATGATAATTTTTAAAATTTTTATTACTCATCACTTTCTCATTGATTTTTTGATGTATGTGAGCTATTAGGAACAATATTCATTATAATCAGTAATTTGCTAATTTTTTAAAGATAACATTTTATTTGTGACAAATTTGCACACACCTCCTACATCCCCAAAAGGGAAAAATTAGTAAGAAGTGGGGAAACTGAGGGAAGGAAGCAAGATCAAGTGGTCAAACTTTCCGTAGCAAAAATATATTGGCAATGAAAAATATTAAACTCATTTCATAGAAAATTATGGACTATTATTAATAAAATTTATATTATTTTAATATTTTTATGGTTATGCCTATACTTAAAAAATATAAAAAAGAACAGTTTCTTAATTGTACAACACATGCCTGGATTTTCAGTTTGCGTACTCTAAGAAGTTGTTTATTTCATTAAATAGTTATGTTATTGCCTTAATGAAAACAGAACTGTGAAAAATTTAATCCAAATTTCAGGCTGTAGCAGGTACAACTTAGGGATTATTAGAATTGTACACAATGTAGTCTGGAGTCATTTTCCCTTTCTGTGTTGTAAACACCAATTGAAGGCTTTCACAGAATATGGGATCCTGTAAAATTACAAGACAGATTATAAATACCAAGGACTGGTTTCTCTATCTAAGGAAGGCAGATGTTTTTGATTCCCAATCTACCTTTGTGTATGCATTTCCATAATAGCATGACATATAATCTTCTTGTCTCTTTGATATAAATGCTACATGAGAGTTACACCACATGGCTACATATGGTGGTGGTTTTATAGTTAGATATAAAAAATGAATTTCATATGTCTGTGAGGAGACCAATATATTGTAGTTGTTAAAAAGAATGAGGGCTTACAAAAATTGTATGGTTCAAATACTACATCATTTTCTTGTTCTATGGATCCAGGCCAGTAGTGAGTGGTATCAAATTGTGAATGCTATCAAATACCAAAATATATTTTCTCAAGAAAAATAAAAACTGTAATGTGACAAACACCTAGGGAAATATTGTGTTTTGAAGAAGGAAACAAAATATTCACAAACTTTTATTTGTAGGGGATGGAGAGGAAATATTTTGTCTCTATAAGTCTCTTGAAAATGTGTATTAGAATTCTGTAGTTAATCAATTTTGATGACTATCTGTTAACAGTCTTCTCTCATAAAACTACCATACTAAACATAGAAATACTAGGGTGTAAAAAACTGAAATTCTATTACTGAAAAACTTTCTTCAAATAGTAACACAGTTTCCAGATGTATTGCGTAGGTTCTGTTGGCATTTCTATTTTAAAACTCCATTTACTATAGTTTCAGTAGAAATTCACTCCAGGCTGAAACTTGAAATACCAAATAGGAACTCTGGAGCAATGGTTGTCTTTACCAATTTTCCAGAAGACTGATTTAGATTGTTTTATGTTGTATGACTGTCAAAGAACAAAACAGAAAAGGATTCACTTGTTTGATATTTTATTCTGTCTGTAACACAAATCTTATTTTTTTTTTTCCTGGCAATTTGAACTATTACAAATGACACATACTGATTTTAATATATCCAATAAGATTGTATGGAGCTCCGACAAATAAAATATTTTGATAATAAGAATAAGAGTGGGTAGATTTTCTTCATCTTGACTCTTTTGCAATATCTAGTGGCGTATTTTCATCATACAGCTCAAGATACAAAGTATAACATCTGACAAGTGTTAAGTCTTAGACTTCTGACCCTTTTTGTAAGCTTTATTATAGTTTATTTGACTTAGTTTTCCTTTCTGATTTATTAGGGTACAGATCTAATTAGTAGAAAAATTATTCTAGTATGTAAAAAACAAAGTTGTCCTCACTGAAGCTTCAAATTCTTGTCCTGATTCTGATCCTTGGGGGAAGTAGAGATTTCAACTGAAAAAACAGGGCTGGCAGATTGCATGAGTCAGTCCTGTTAGTGACCAGCTTCGGAGAAAACAACAGGAGTAAAACAGAGTCAGCAATTAGCACAGGTCTAGGTGGACAATGTGCAGAGAGCAAGACTGTTGCAGAAGTCTGGAAGTAGCAGTGTTTGTGTGGGTAACCTTAAAGGACAAAGTTAGACACAGAGGAAGTAGTCTACTCTCAGGCAACAGCAAAATAAAATTCGATACTGGATCAAAGGCCTTATGGGTAGAGTTCTTAAGTACATCTTCCCATAGGTAGAACTTGGCTTATTGTACTGACACATCTAAACTTCCTATAGGAACTAAGTGGGATACTTGGGTGGAGACCACATGCACTGAGGTTAAGGAAAATGAAGGCTGACACCCTGTGGTTGTTGAAATCCTGTCACATCAGTGACATGGAATTTAAGTTAGGAAATGAAACTTACTGGTTGGAGATTAAATACATTTTAAAAACTTTCAAATGTGTGCAACGTTTGTCTTGGCTAATGTCTCATGAGTGCAATGTTATACATTGAGAACTATGTAGCCAAGTGATACTTGAAGTGATTCCTATCATCCTGATGTAGGTTTTCCTTTAGTACTTGTCTATAAAATATAATGAATTATAATGATAAAAATCACACAGTATAAAATATTCACTTAAGGCCGGGCGTGGTGGCTCACGCCTGTAATCCCAGCACTTTGGGAGGCCGAGGCGGGCGGATCACGAGGTCAGGAGATCGAGACCATCCTGGCTAACACGGTGAAACCCCGTCTCTACTAAAAATACAAAAAATTAGCCGGGCGTGGTGGTGGGCGCCTGTAGTCCCAGCTACCTGGGAGGCTGAGGCAGGAGAATGGCTTGAACCCGGGAGGTGGAGCTTGCAGTGAGCCGAGATTGCGCCACTGCACTCCAGCCTGGGCGACAGAGCGAGACTCTGTATCAAAAAAAAAAAAAAAAATTCACTTAATACGTGGAATTTTCTAAAACGTTAATACAATTATAGAATATTATATGCTGAAGATTGATAATCCACATATTCAATTTAATCTAATAAATTACTAATGGGTATCGATATGTACCATGACATGTGTGAGGCCTTGAAAAAAGCCCAAAAAGGTGTATCATAATCCCAGTTTGGGAAAGTTTCATGTCCAATGGGTAAACTAGAAAAAAATGTAAGAAATGTTGCATTTTAATGTTCTCTTAAAGTGACTCACAATGGAATATGACTTTTAGTCATGATTTAACCATTCTAAAATGTGACATGAATTATTACTCACTAGAAATCAGTTTAAAGATACCTTTTAAAGTTTCCAGCAGGGAGTATGTGATCACCTTTATAAATATAACACTTAAGGAAAGAAAACTGTGAATGTAAGTATTCACAAATTGCTAGCAGGTTCTTGAATAAATCATGCTACGTAAATTCAACAGTGCTATTCTTACTAAGTTAATTTGGTCTAAAACTAATTAACATACAACTTACTTAATATGCTGGTATCTTTTGTTAGAAGTGGGCATAAAATGTGTCTGAAATCCTCCAATTAATTGTCTTAGGCATTTTTATTTTATTCAGCATGAATCCAAAATACACATTTGTATGATTGTTGAACCATTTAAAACCAACGGTGTATTGGAAAAATCATTTTATCCAGAGTTAAGTACTATTTAATAGAGTTTTACTCATTGGTCATATAGTAGAGTGTTATACGCAGCTAAGATGAAATCTTCCAGAATTTCGAGCTTTGAACTGTTAAATTACCCCACCGGTGGGTGGCAGGCAACTAATGGCTGTTAGGGCATGACCTCAAAGTGGCCTACTTAACCCATTCGCTTATTTTTAATAGCTCTGTGATATGTGAATAATATCCTTTTTTTCTTTTATTACACATGCTCATTTCTTTTATTCTTTATTCATTCCTAGTTTAATGTTTTAAAATATTTTTAAATAAAATGTTTGAGTTTTTAATTTATTATTGAAAAGGACATTCAGGTAATGATTTATATTTTGTGTCCTCAAAGGGAAACATTTTTAAAAACATTGAATTCATTTCCACTGACAATATTACAATTCTTTATTTAGGTTCACTGTATATTTGAGACCTGCTACATAGAAAAGTTACATGATATGAATGGTCTCTGATTAACTACGGCCTTTTGTGTTTTGGGAAACCGTGAGGTAAAATGAAAATATTTTCAAAGTTCACTCATTCAATAGTTCAGATCATTTTCCAGTGAACTGTCACTTACTTAAAAAATTTGTGTAGCGTGATGTTGCGAGCTCTTTTATATTCAACAGTGTCTAAATGGAACATTTTTTTCCTCTGCTTTTTTTTTTTTTTTTTTTGTGGCTTCTTACCCGTGGGGGATCCTGTGGAGAGATATTGAAGAGGACTTCCTAGTTCAGCTCTTTTTCACTCTGTTCTTATCACATATAGACAGAGTTTAGCTCTCAGTTTCAATTCAATAGCTACTCACTGAATGCCTACTGTGTAGATAGCTATAGCTCAGGGTGCTGAAATAGTGAAACAAGGTTCCCGCTCACAGGGAACCCATTGAGTTATAGTATATTCCTCTTTGGACTGTTAAAGGTTTTTTCCTTATTCTTTCATACTTGAAATGCTGTTTTAAAGTGAACTGTAGATGACATCATAAGTGTTTGTGAACTTGAAAAGATTAACAGTGTGGATGTAGGATTTACTTAAAATATTCAGTTCATGGAAAATATTGTTAGGCAGCTCTATTGCTTAGCCAATAAACTATTAAGAAAATGTACACAATAAATAATCCATGTGGTAATTTTGGCAGTTTCTTGGTCCTTAAGAATGTGTTGTCCATTTTTAAATATATATTCATGTATTTCAGTTCTAAAATTCTAAACCACGTTCTCTATACTTTCACTGTGATGTAGCATAGGAGTTTTACATCATAGAGGACTGAGATGTATTTAAGTAACTTGCTCAAGTTAATATGATTAAACTATAATGAAGCTTACATAAAACTTCATGTGTTCTACTTTTCAGAGCCTAGTTTTTAATTAGTCAAGTCTGGTAATAATCATAGAAACAACTGAAAGTATTATATGATTTGATAAGTTGAATTGGTTGAAATATTTCAGACATGAAAATATCGAATTTATCCTCAGGATTCCAAACCCCAAATAATTTTAAAATGTCATTGTAGATGTATTTTAAGTCACTTTACATTCTCCATGATATCATTCAGTTCTCATCATAATCCAAAGATGGAAGGAATCAGAAATTATTATCACCAGAAACTGACTTCATGCAAGTGTCTACAGCCAAGTCTTTTGATTTCAAATCAGTACCTTTAGCCTTATTCCATGAAAATGGTTTAAGTATGAAAGTCTTATATTCGTATGTAGTGAGCAATTCAGTTTAACTTTAGTGATGTTATATAGGTTCCAAAATACAGTCTGGCTAAAATAGAGTTAAATTCCTTTTGTCCGGATTCACTGAGAATTGTAAGCTCTGCCTGTGTCAGTGGAACCTGTGTTAAGGGAAATGAAATTGAACATAGGAGGTAGGTAACATGTTCTATCCATACAGTATCATGGCAGGAATTTGAGATTTTTCCTTTTGGTGACCTCTTAAAAAATGTGTGAACAAAATATATGAGTATGTATAATATACATATATATTTAGTATTTATGTACACATAGTAACAAAATTTTAAAATTATATATAAATACATATATTTATATAAGATAAATATTTATGTGAATAAATCATTGTTTTGAAAAGGGGTTGATATAGCATGAGTTCCTATTGTGATAATAACAAATTTGTGCCCTACTATTTTCCTCTGGCAGCGAAACAAGGCATCTATATCATGGCATGTAGGAGATAGAGTATGAAATAGACATTTTTTTTAAAGTGTGCTGTATCCGAATACAGTCACAAGCACAGACCTGCTTTATTTTTCACATTCAATATAAATCAATTCTAAAAATATTTGCAAGTATATATCTTCCTAAGCAATCAGAGTTCACAAAGAATGACAGCAAAGGGGATACAATCATTTAGGTATTTATTATTTGAGTGTGTGGGAGGATGATTTTTTAAAGATATTTAGAATCACAATGATTTAGAATTTTCCCAAAGGTTATATATTTTATAATTATCTGCTCCTCTCACAAAGCATATAGGGAAGGTGCAGGTAATTTTAAAATGTATGACATTTGAGATTACCCTCTTGTGTAGTAAATGTGTACACTGAATTTTAAGTTTTGATATCCTAACTGTTCCCCCTACTCCATCAAATGTGCATTAAAATTTTTTAGTCAAATTTTTTGTGGATTTATAGGTAGTCGTAAGAAATAATACAGAGAGCTCTTATGTACCTTTCACCCAACAAACAGCTGTAAAGCTATGAAACAACATCACAACGAGGAAATTGACACCGAAACAGTTTAATAGTCTTACTTGGCTTTCATCAGTTTTACATGTATTTATTTTTGTGTGCATATGTGTAAGTGTGTGCGTATTTGTATGTTTAGTTCTAGATAATGTTGTTACACGTGTAGGTTCGTGTATCCAGCACTATAATCAAGAGACAAAACAGTTCAGAACCACAAGGATCCCTTCTTCCTCATAGAGCCACACCCATGTCCCTCTACTCTCCATCGCCCCTGCCATCCCTAGTCCTTGGCAACCAAACTCTGTTCTCTACCTCCATAAATTTGTTATCTCAGAACATCGTATAAATGGATTCCATCTTTATTTATAGAGTTTTTGAGTGTATTCTTTGTGTGCCTTTCTTAGTGGTTGCTGTGGGTACTGCAATTAACAGATGTAATTGACACAGTCTACTAGTAGCAACATTTTACCACTTCAAGTATGGAAACCTTACTTCCACTAGGTATATTTACCCTATCCACTTTTTTTCTTGTCTTAAGTATTCCTTCTATATATGGTGGACATTATCAAAGTTATACTTTTTGTTTTAATAATCTTATATTTGAAAAAACTCAGGAGAAGTGTAGTCTATTGTATTTTCTCATATTTTGTTATTTTTTCGTTCGTTCTTGATGCTTCAAGATTTCCTCATTACTAATTCTTTTATGTTTGGAAAAACTTTATTTTTTCTTTAAGACAGTCCTGCTAGAGGCAAATTATCTGTTTCTCTTTCTTCTAAGAACATATTTATTTCCTGATTCCTAAAGGATAGTTTTACTGGTTAAGAAATCATAGTTGACAGTTCTTTCTCAGAAGCTGAAAAATGCACCACTTCCTCTGGCCTCCATGACTTGAAATGGGAAATGCATTGTCATTTGAATTTGTATTCTCTTACAGGTAATAAGCTATTCCCTTGGGCTCCTTTCAAGAAGTTTGTTTATTTAGTTTTCGTCTAGCTTTCACAGTAAAGTTCACTCTCCTGTGAGAAATGCCCCCACTCATCTGACAGGAGGTGGAGCTCAGGCAGCAATGCTAGCTTTTCGAAGTTTCCTCTTGATGTATCTCGACATAGAGTTATTTGGGTTTTTCCTACTTGGGTTTCACTCAGCTTCTTGATTGATTCTCTATCTTCCTGACTTTTGCCAAATTTGGAATGTTTTCAACCATTACTTCTTTGAGTACTCTTTTAGTCTCACTCTCGTTCTTCTTTCCTTCTGGGACTGTAATGATACCACTGATGGATATTTCATTATTGTCTCACAGGTCCCTGGGGCTGTGTTCTTTGCTATCTTTTCTTTTTATTCTTCTATTTTCTCTCAGATATTCAGATTGGGTGAATTCTATTTCTCTGCCTTTAAATTAACTGATTCTATCCTCTGTCATTTTCACTGTACTACAGAGCAAATCCAATTAGTTTTTATATTGGCTTTTGTATTTGTATTTCTATAACGTCCATTTTTAATAACATTTTTCATGCTAAGGTTTTCTGTTTTTTTTCATTTGTGTCAAGATAATTAGTAACTGCTTATTAAAGTATTTTTATAATGGTTGCTTAAAAATTTTTGTCAAAAATTTCAATATTTGATTCATCTCAGTATAGGCATCTGTTATTTTTTCTCATTCAGTTATGATTTTCCTGGTGTTTAGTATGACTAGTAAGTTTTTTTTATTATATGGTGAACATTTTGATTATGTTAAGAGACTCTGGATGCTAATTAAATTTATTCTAAGAAGGAGTTGCCCTGTTTAGGTATAACATGATAGTCCTAACTTTCAATTATGGGCTGTGGTTCTAATGAGAATTTAATTTTTAGGGACTTTGTGCTGCTATTTGGACAGGTTGATTTGTCTAATTCTACTGGGGGCCACACTGATCTCTTCTGGTCCACCGAAGGGAGAAGAGGAGATTCCCCAGGCTAAGCTGTAGTGGTCTAGGTGAGGTAAAAAATGCTCTAGCTCAGCGGTCCCCAACCTTTTTGGCACCAGGAACCAGTTTTGTGGAAGACAATTTTTCCATGGATGGTAGGCGGTGTGTGTGGGGGATGGTTTTGGGATGAAATTGTTTGACCTCAAATCATCAGGCATTAGTTAGATTCTCATAAGGAGCACACGGCCTAGATGCCTCATATCCAGAGTTCACAATAGGGTTCACTCTCCTATGTGAAGTGCCCCTGCTCAGGCAGTAATGTTGGCTGGCTCATGGCTCACCTCCTGCTATGTGACCCAGTTCCTAACAGATTGCAAACTGGGACTGGCCCATGGCCTAGGGATTGGGGACCCTTGCTCTAGCTAATGAAAAGAGGATGACTTCCAAGGCTCTGTACTTGTTGTAGAGACATCCCCACCCCCCGCATATACCCTCCCGCCTCACCCTCCACACACACTACTAGAGCTGCTTATCTGCTCAGTACCTCTAGATGGAGAGGGGAAGTCTTAGGCATCCTGGAAAAAGAGGTCACTTTCTCTGGCTGTTTGCCGTTAGTAAGGCTCGTACTTCACTCTCCTTGCAGGTAACCCAGTCTCTCCTGATATTGTTGGATGGATTCTCATTTGATCAGCAATAAAAATGAGTCTACCTAGACTACCTTCTGTTTCTGGTTTGTGGTTGGGAGAAGCTGGGTCTGGATCGTCTTTTACTGTTATTTGAGAAGCTACTGGGCTTTTCCTTGGGTGCTGGTGTCTTTAACCAGTCCTCCTCACTCTTTCTACCTTTTAGAGTACTCTTTTAGTTGCTGCTTGCTTAATTCCTGATTCTACAGCTCTACTTAGTAGAGCACATAATGATAAACTTTTTAATGCTTTTCTTTTTCCCCCAAAATGAGTCAAGTGAAGCATAATTCAGCAAGATGCTAAAGTATCTTCTGTGAAAATGAGTGTCTTGTGATAGAAAAGGTGATTCAGACCAAAGACTGTATTAACATACAGTACAGCAGTGGCACCAACCAATTAGAGCAAATTTAAAAGTCAGATAGTTTACAGGTGCCTTTCTGCTCAATATCAGCTCAAGTTGAAATAGTTCAAATGCCTCTACTGCAGAGAGCTTGTAATATGCCAATATTTTTGTTGTTGCCTTGGAAGGCCTGCAGCAGTCACAGTTTACCAAATTTATCTGTCCATAGAAGTGAACCCATTTTGTTTATAGCTTTTCTTGGCACTGGCATTCTATGAAAGATTTGCAGAGGAAAGTTATGTTTATCAACATCAGTATCTACCTCATCTGAAGTATTGTATTAGATGTAATCATTTAATTAAAAAGTTATTTCTGAAAACATTAAGGAGCACCTAATTATACTTTGATTTTTAAAAATATGATAAAATATTTCAATATATTTAAACTTCCTTTTAAACTGTTCCAAGAAATAAGATTTCAATGTATGGCCAAAGAAAACATTTATTGTATTGTGTTGAAAATATATAGTCTAAAAATGCTGACTGTTTCTGATGTCCTTATTTACATTTTCAATATTTTCTCTTTCCAGCTTTAAGGGACAATAGGATCGAGCTGGTTCGCGCCTCCTGGCATGAATTGAGTATTAGTGTCAGTGATGTGTCTCTCTCTGATGAAGGACAGTACACCTGTTCTTTATTTACAATGCCTGTCAAAACCTCCAAGGCCTATCTCACCGTTCTGGGTAAGTGCAAGGGACTAACACCATGTAATCACAAAACCAGAATGATATATATTGCTACAGCAACATAATTCAATACAAAAATATATTTTGAAGATTACATAAATAGATATGGTTTAATCCTTTCTCTGCTACATTTTAACACAGGCGTTTTAAAATCATTTAGTCACTTTCTGCATTTTATAAAGGGACAAAGATAGATTCAAAGATGTATACGACTGCTAGAAGGCACATAGCTATTTTGTTTCTTAGCCAGCAATAGACACCGGTTCTCTTGATTTCAGCTAATTTCTTTTTTATCAAATAGTCTATATGTTGTATATATTCTGATCCTTTTACAACATGGCACAGTAATGAGCATAGTGAGTTCAACTTGTGTTCTATACTGTGCTCCTTTATTTGATCATGTAAGTCACCTAATACGGGCCTTTCTTGCTAACTTGTGGCTCTCAAATATGACCTGCTTGTGTATTTAGTGCATTTAAATGACCCTGATATTTCCATGTGTCTTCTCTCCTTTTAAAATTATATTTTCTAGATTCCTAAATGAAGTACCTAATGTCGCTTGAGCATGCAGCTTGTAGTTTCTTTGTGCTTTTATTCTCTAAATATTGGGCCATTTTCCCAAAGGTGAAAGTGACACAAGAAAAGCAATACATTCATAGAGATTCTGAGGAAATAAAGTTGCAGCTCCTAGCTCTCTGTGATTCCACAGACGTCAGTGCCCCAATCAGCTGAAATTGCTGCAGTTCATTGAAACACACCTGCATGCTGAACAAGTCAGAGGAATTTAAAGATTGATTTTTTTCCCCCAAGCTTGCTTCCCTCTTTAGATAGAAAAAGGCACAATGTTGCATTTAAAAGGACTAACACATGCTGTTCTTTTGGGTGGGAATATTAAAGTTAATCCAGCTAGTGAATTGGTTTTGTGCATAGGATATAAAACATATTTCTCTGCAAGTCGCTCTGGGACTATTTTATAAAAATCTTCACAAGTTTGCCATTAAAGAGAAAATATACCCACTAAAATGGAGTATTTCAGGATAACAACTGCATAAGGTTAATGTATTCTTCTGTAGAGAGCCAATTTGAAATCCAAAGAATAGATGACTGATGAATTCACTTTATTAAATGGTGATGTGGAATAGATTTTTTAAAAAGAAAGCAGGTAGTATGTAGGTGAAGACAAAAAATGTTAAGAGGAGTAGTGTTAATTTTTCATGTATCTTTGTTGTTCCTGTTGTTTAATTTCTACTTCTCATATTGGTGCTTTCCAACATTCTTCTTTTTTTTTTTTTTTTGAAACGGAGTCTCACTCTGCAGCCTGGCTGGAGTGCAGTGGTGCCATCTCAGCTCACTGCAACCTCTGTCTCCCACGTTCAAGCGATTCTCCTGCCTCAGCCTCCTGAGTAGCTGGGATTACAGGTGCCTGCCACCACACCCGGCTAATTTTTTTTTTCTTTTTGTATTTTTAGTAGAGACGGGGTTTCACCATGTTGGCCAGGATGGTCTCGATAACTTGACCTCGGCCTCCCAAAGTGTTGGGATTACAGGGATGAGCCACCGTGCCTGGCCGCAAAATACAGAGATGATAATATTCTTTTTAAGCTTTAAGAACTATGATATCAGGCAAGAAAGAAGCTAAAGTTAAATCATAATTTGGTAAGGGATAAAGAAATATGTTTTGTGAGTTTTTTTCTTTAATGCAATATACCTTTTAAAATCTCTACACTAGTAATTGTAAAATACATTAAATGATTATTTTTAAGATTTACAAGAGTATTTTGACAGGTAAAATTTTACAGTTGAGGCCAGGCATGGTGGCTCATGCCTGTAATCCCAGCACTTTGGGAGGCCGAGGTAGGTGGATCACTTGAGGTCAGGAGTTTGAGACCAGCCTGGCCAACATGATGAAACCCCATCTCTACTAAAAAATACAAAAATTAGGCCAGGCACAGTGGCTCATGCCTATAATCCCAGCACTTTGGGAAGCTGAAGTGGGCAGATCACGAGGTCAGGAGTTCGAGACCAGCCTGGCCAACATGGAGAAACCCCCGTATCTACTAAATGTACAAAAATTAGCTGGGCGTGGTGGCACCCACCTGTAATCCCAGCTACTCGGGAGGCTGAGGCAGGAGAATTGCTTGAACCTGGGAGGTGGAGGTTGCAGTGAACAGAGATTGCACCACTGCACTCCAGCCTGGGGTCAGAGCAAGACTCTATCTCAAAAAAAAAACAAAATACAAAAATTAGTCGGGCATGGTGGTGCACACCTGTAATCCCAGCTACTTGGGAGAATCACTTGAACTTGGGAGGCGAAGGTTGCAGTGAGCGGAGATCGAGCCAGTCCACTCCAGCCTGGGCGACAGAGCAAGACCCTGTCTCAAAAAAAAAAAAAAAAATTACAATTTAATTTTAAAAATTACTTTGAGCTATATGCATCTTACATACTTTTTTGATACTATATATATGTTTATATCTGTACACATATATATGTGTATGGATGCGTATTTACATTTATGTTTATGCATATGTATATACATTTATGTGTATGCATATAGGCATATACACCTATGTATGTATACACACACACATATGAAGCAGTTTATTACATAGTAGTTTGTTAATCTTGATTGAACTTCTTGTCAGTTAACCATCCAGTTCAGTTTCATGTATGAAAGTAATAGACATAATAACAAATCAACCCTGAAGATTGATGCTCACTTCATCATTTGCTTAAATTTCAGGTGTTCCTGAAAAGCCTCAGATTAGTGGATTCTCATCACCAGTTATGGAGGGTGACTTGATGCAGCTGACTTGCAAAACATCTGGTAGTAAACCTGCAGCTGATATAAGATGGTTCAAAAATGACAAAGAGATTAAAGGTAAAGAATAGAAAAATGAAAATCAAAATTAATGTGCTGAAAACAGTATGTCATGTTGAGAAAAATGCATTTTACATTATTTTTCAAACCATAGTGTCTCTTACAGATTATGCATCATTTGAACAAGATTTACCCATTCTTAAGTAAGGTAATTTTACAAGATATATTAATATGTAAGTGTGATCCCTGTGTGCCTCATTTTCCTCTTCTGTAAAATAGGTTTAAAAATAATATATGCCTTATTGAAAAGTTGAGGGAATAATTAAGTTAATATATGAAGAAACATATAGATTCATACTTCTCAATATTACATATTAGATATATTATTTCAGAACTCATATATAATATTTAGGTTAAAGACAGAGAAACTGTATAAATTATTTCTTCAACTTAGTTTTGGGAATTATAGTGTTCTGAGAATAAAACTAGTTAAACATCAATAAATTTGATTCCTGTTAATTCTCACCAAAGGCAAAAATGTGTACTTGTCTAAGTAAAAGTGCATACTTTAAATTCTTTATACATGTAAATTTAAACTCTCTCTCTCTATCACACACACACACACACACACACACACACACACTCAAACATACATTCTTTAGGAGGGGAATAAGTTTATAAGGGAGATGGCTTGGTATTTAAGTATAAGAATTGTTTATGATGATTATTAAAACATATTTCCTATGTAATATGTATTATTTTCAACATTATCTTCTATGAAACAGGTTTATGCAAACCATTCTGCTTATTTTAAAATGTTATTTATCTATTTATTTTTAAGAGATAGGGTCTTGCTGTCTCACCCAGGCTGGAATGCAGTGGTACGATCATACCTCACTGTACCTCGCACTCCTAGGCTCCAGTGATTTTCCCGCCTCAGCCTCCTGAGTAGTTGGGAATACAGGCGTGCATGACCATGCTTGGCTAACTTGTTTTATTTTTTTTAGAGATCATGCTATGTTGCCTAGGCTGGTCTCGAACTTCTGGGCTAAAGTGACCTTCCTGCCTCAGCCTCCTAAAGTGCAAGGATTGCAGGTGTGAGCCACCGTGCTCAGACGTTCTGAATATTTTAACCTATAATTGTGATACCTTATATCACACTAATTAAATGTTTGTAATGGGCATGCAGGCTTAGCAAATAAGATTGCCTGTATTACTGAGAAATTGTGATTATAATCCATACAATTATTTTTATCAATTTCCTGTTTTAATTACTCTTTCTCTGCATATTTTTCCCGAAAAAGGCCCTTATCCATAATTTTACCCTGATAACTACTCTTGCCTTAGTATTTCTTATAAATATACATTATTGCATTACATTTTGAGAAATACAAGTCCCAAGACACAAGTTAGACATCTTATTATGCTAAATTAAATTTCAGGTTACTGTGTAGCCTGATTCTTGAATTCTGTCAAGGCTCAGTAACATCCATTCTAATTCTGCCTCTAGGATATGTTAGTCTGGACATTCCTGGACTTGGTTAGATCTCTCTTTAATGGATGTTCCACACTGCTTCCAGAGTTACCTTACTACAACAAGAATCTGATCCAGGCACTTTTCTGCTTAAGCATTTCTAATGGAAAGCCCTAAACTTTAGAATAAATTTAAAATCTGCTTCCTGTATCCTGTAAGAATTCTCCAGGCAGTGAACTCTTAACACATCACATATTTCCTTTTGTGTGAAGGTCTTGGCTTACACTAAAATGCACTTCTTAGATACAATCTTTCGATGAATTACTTTATTACCTACATGTTTTTTCTTCCTAAATTCTGACACAATTAGTTAATTAATTAGTTGTTTACTCACTTCTCACTTTCTTATTATTTTATTTTTGTTCCAAGGATTTACCTCCCTTGTATCCTCAAGGAGGTCATACACTTTCACATATTAAGTACCTCATTCATATTGATTGATTGTTTTTCACATTGTAGCTGCATGACAAACCCATGATATACTCAGACATTTATAAAGGAAGTGAATTTTTGACAAAATTGGCCTCTGTTTTAAATGCCAAACAGATTTAATCATACATTGAGCAGGAGGGGAAAGATTTTTACTCATATGAAGAAATATGAAAAGTTTATTCTTGCAAACAACATAGTTTAAAATCATGTGAATCAAGATCAGAACAACAATGAAGACAGAAACAGGTACAGAATCAGAATATGGTTCTATGCTGTATTGAAAACTTATGAATATCCCATTTTTTCTATGCTCTTCAATGCACTGCCATTTACAGAGCATTCATCTCTACACTTGCATCTATCTATCTGTCTATGTATCTATGTATCTATCTATCTAATCATATAATTCTTTAGCATGTTTACATTATTTGTCTACCTAACCAGATGGTGACCTTTCTGAGTGGTATATATTTTATTTTTGTAAGTGTATATGTGAATACAGTTAGGTAAAGACTACAGCACAAAGTGAATATTCACTATAGTCGCTGTTTCTGGATATGCTAAGCAAAATTTCACTCTTCTGCGTTAGCAAATCCTCCTTATTTAAAGGAGTAATCCACATTATCTGGCACTATTTTGTCTTTTCAGGGATAAAAGTTTGACTTCTTATTACCATCTAACTGTTTTTAGTATAATATCACTTGACACGTTTTAAAAACACATTCCCTAGCATAAAATAAGGCAAACGGAAAAGACAGGCTAATCAAATTCAATTAAATTCAATTCAATAAGAAATTGTTAAAATGCCTCTCAATTTCACAGTATTCTATGGTGCATTAGTGAAGATGGAAATGAGAAACCAAGAAACTTGACCTGCAGCCGTTTAAGATGTCTTTGGGGTTATCAAACATGTTATGGAGAATATTTTCCTAAAAATAGAAACATTTATACAAATCTTTATCTTTTCTCTATTACTACCTAACATATTAATTTTATATCCAAGTTTCTGGGTAAAAGTCACTTGAAAGTGCCAGTTTATCACATTTTCTTGGCCAGAATATGTCCATACTTGATTATAGAACAGTGGTTCCGAAGCTGTAGCCATTAAGCACAGGGCATCATCAAGTACAGGGCTTGCTGAATCGCAGATTATCAGGCCTTGATCCAAGATTTTCTGGTGGAGCAGGCCCACGGGGGAGCCTGAAATTGTGCGTGTTTACCATTGTGTTAAATGTGTGAATGATGTTGACGCTCCTGTTTCAGGATCACGTTGGTATGAAGAATATAAAATGAGGATTATCAGTAAACTATACAGAAGTCCTGCCTCTGTCTCTGAGCTTTCTTTTTCTCCTTTGCTAAATAAGGATAATAATGGTTGCCTCAAAGTGCTTTTGCAAGAATTCTGTATAAAATGATATGAATGAAGTGTTTTCAGAGTACAAGGAATCACTGAATACATTTTAGATATTATTATCATTATCACTGTAATTTTTATTTTCAGGAAATCATGATGAGTTGTACCAATTCCTGAATTAGTCCTAGAAATATAAACAAATAAAACAAAAATATTCCTCCCAGGCTTTCACAGTTGAGAAAGAGACATAAAAACATAAGATGTAACAAGCACAGGTATGAACTGGCTACAGTTTTGTGCAGAAGTAGCAGATATCAGCTCTATTTGGTGGGAGAGGTTAACAACAGTTCATTGATGGAAGCAGGCACTCAGTAAAGATCTGTTTATGGAGTAAATGTGTCTTAAACAATGTATAAACCAAACAGTGACAGAGGCAAGTCTCAGTTGGTCTTGAGGTTTATTTTCCCAAGGTTGAGGACGTGCCCAAGAAAATAACACAAATCACAGAAACATCTCTGGTCTGTGCCTTTTCCAGAAAGGGTTTGGAGGACTTCAATATTTAAAGGGGAAAGAGCAAGCAGGAGGGGAATAAGAAGGGAAAAAAGGGGTTTGGGGGAAGGGTAGACAATGAGGCAAGTGGTTACATTCATGTGAGGGTTTGATTAGCTCTCAGTTCATCTATATTTTACATGAGAGAGTAGGGGAAAATAAATTATGCACTTGTCTCTCACTCAGTCAATCTACATTTTACATAAGATAACCATGTGAACAGATGAAGTGAAGGAAGGAGTCAATTATGCACTGGTCTTGGATAGGCAGAGGGATTATCTCTAGTCTTTCTTCGTTTCATACCTGTGAAGAAAAGCTGGTAATTTGCATTGTCATGGTTAGAATGTACAGAACTCTGTTTTAGGGCTAGTTTATAGGGAAGGCATGTATTCTGATAGATTATCGGACCCAGAAGGAATTTCCTTGTCAGTAATTTTGGAGAGAGATCATTTGGGGAGATACATGGCCTTCTATTATTATAAGGCTATGACATAGGTTTGTGAAATTGTAGCTATCAGTTAGTGAAAGGCTTTTTTTTTTTTTTTTCTTCATTATTGAGATCCCAAGCTTAACTTTCCCTTTGGCGCAGTGATTTTGGGATCCTGAGATTCCTATTTTCTTTCACAAAGGAGTGGAATTCATCATATGTGTTTGAGACAAAAGTAGGTGGTAGGACACTTTGAAGAAATGAATTTCATATATCTATGCAGAGTAACTGCATGTGATTGAAATAACTATGAAACTTTATGTGTGGTATAGGCATGAGAAGTAAACAGAGAGGCAGGGTTCAGTTATGTCATGAAAGAGCTTTTATTCCAGATTAAGGGTTTGAAATTTATTCTATAGGCAACAGTGAGACTTTTTTTAATGAGCTTTCAAAAGTAAAATGAAACAATCATAATTTCATCCAACTCTGTTTTTTATCCCCTCTGTGTGAGTTTTACTCAGAAATCCCTTTGGTGCCTCTGGGCAGAGCTGCATCCAAAACCACAGGTAGTTTCACTGCAGCCTTTAATCTTCTGCATAGCAAGAAAGTGAATATCTGCTACTTAGTGTGAGAAAAGATGTGCATTGCCTTCCTAAGTCTGTCAGCTCCCTGAGAGCTTACATTTACATTAAACTTATCATTCCATGTATAAGTTTAGTTCTGTGCAGTTTGAGGATTTACTATTACAAAACTTAGAGATCTTTTCTACCTAACTAGCTTTTACATTAATGCATTAGGCAGCATTCTATGATAACTCTTAATTATCCACACCCTTGTATAAGCCCTTCCCCTAGCGTGCAGGAGATAATTGTGAATATGATATGATATGATTGCCTCGAATATGATACCTTATATTACAAAATGGGTTTTGCAGTTATCACTGTGGGCCCCTTTTGATTTCATCAAAGGGAAAGGATGGGCCTCATATAATTAGGCGAGGTCTTTAAGAAGGGGTAGAGTCAGAGAGACATTATTTTCCTGGCCTAGAAGAAAACAAATAGCTATGCTGTGAATTGTTTACGGATGCCATGTGGCAAAGAACTGTGGGTGATCTATAGGAGCTGAAAGCAGTCCCAGGTGATAGCTAGTGAGAACATAGGGACATCAGACGTATAGTCTCAAGGAAATTAATTTACTAACAATCAGAGAGCTTAAAGAGGACCCTAACTCAGACTGAAACTATAGCCCCAGCTAACATCTTTATTTAGCCAAGTGACACTGAGCAGAGAACACGGCTTACCCATACCTTGATTCCTCACTCACAATCCCCGTATGTCGTGGGAAGGACCTGGTGGGAGGTAATTGAATCATGGGGGTGTGTTTTTCCCAGGCTGTTCCCATGATAGTGAATAAGTCTCATGAGATCTGATGGTTTTATAAAGGCAGTTCCCCTGCATGCGCTCTCTTGTCTGCCACCATGTAAGATGTGCCTTTGCTCTTCCTTCACCTTCCTCCATGATAGTGAGGCCTCCCCAGCCATGTGGAATTGTGAGTCCATTAACCCTCTTTTTCTTTATAAATTACTCATCTCAGGTATGTCTGTATTAGCAGTGTGAGACAGACTAATACACTAATGAGACACTGCTGTAAAGTTACCCAAAAATGTGGAGGTGACTCTGAAACTGGGTAACAGGCAGAAAGATAGGGACAGTTTGGAGGTCTCAGAAGAAGACAGGAAAATGTGGGAAAGTTTAGACTTGCCTAGAGATTTGGAGGGCTCAGAAAGCAGGAAGATGTGGGAAACTTTGGCACTTCCTAGAGACTTCTTGAATGGCTTTGATCAAAATGCTAATAGTGATATGGACAACAAAGTTCAGCCTCAGGTGGTCTCAGAGGGAGATGAGAAACTTGTTGGGAACGAGAGTAAAGGTCATCCTTGCCATGCAAAGAGATTGGTGGCATTTTGCCACTGCCATAGAGATCTGTGGAACAATTGAACTTGAGAGAGATAATTTAGAGTATATGGCAGAAGAAATTTTTGAGTGGTAAAACATTAAAGAGAAAGCAGAGCATAAAAGTAGGGGAAATTTGCAGCCTGCTGATGCAGTAGAAAAGAAAACCCCATTTTCTGGGGAAACAATTCCCTATTTAATAAATAGTGCTAGGAAAACTGGCTAGCCATATGTAGAAAGCTGAAACTGGATCCCTTCCTTACACCTTATACAAAAATTAATTCAAGATGGATTAAAGACTCAAATGTTAGACCTAAAACCATAAAAACCCTAGAAGAAAACCTAGGCATTACCATTCAGGACATAGGCATGGGCAAGGACTTCATGTCTAAAACACCAAAAGCAATGGCAACAAAAGCCAGAATTGACAAATGGAATCTAATTAAACTAAAGAGCTTCTGCACAGCAAAAGAAACTACCATCAGAGTGAACAGGCAACCTACAGAATGGAAGAAAATTTTTGCAATCTACTCATCTGACAAAGGGCTAATAACCAGAATCTACAATGAACTCAAACAAATTTACAAGAAAAAAACAAACAACCCCCTCACAAGTTGGCGAAGGATATGAACAGGCATTTCTCAAAAGAAGACATTTATGCAGCCGGAAGACACATGAAAAAATGCTCATCATCACTGGCCATCAGAGAAATGCAAATCAAAACCACAATGAGATACCATCTCACACCAGTTAGAATGGCCATCATTAAAAAGTCAGGAAACAACAGGTGCTGGAGAGGATGTGGAGAAATAGGAACTTTTACACTGTTGGTGGGACTGTAAACTAGTTCAACCCATTGTGGAAGTCAGTGTGGCCATTCCTCAGGGATCTAGAACTAGAGATGCTATTTGACATGGCAATCCCATTACTGGGTATATACCCAAAGGATTATAAATCATGCTGCTATAAAGACACATGCACACGTATGTTTATTGCGGCACTATTCACAATAGCAAAGAATTGGAACCAAGCCAAATGTCCAACAAAGATAGACTGGATTAAGAAAATGTGGCACATATACACCATGGAATACTATGCAGCCATAAAAAATGATGAGTTCATGTCCTTTGTAGGGACATGGATGAAGCTGGAAACCATCATTCTCAGCAAACTATTGCAAGGACAAAAAAACCAAACCCTGCATGTTCTCACTCATAGGTGGGAACTGAACAGTGAGAACACTTGGACACAGGAAGGAGAACATCACACACCAGGGCCTGTTGTGGGGTAGAGGAAGCAGGGAGGGATAGCATTAGGAGATATACCTAATGTAAATGATGAGTTAATGGGTGCAGCACACCAACATGGCACATGTATACATATGTAACAAACCTGCACGTTGTGCACATGTACCCTAAAACTTAAAGTATCATAAAAAAAAAAAGAAAACTTCATTTTCTGGGGAGAAATTCAAGTGGGCTGCAAAAATTTGCATAAGTAATTAGCAGCCAAATGTTGATCACCAAGACAATGAGGAAAATGTCTCCAGGGCATGTCAAAGACCTTCAGGGCAGCCCCTCCCATTACAGGCCCAGAGGCCTAGAAGGGAAATATGGTTTCCTGGGCCAGGTCCAGGGACTTCTGTTGTGTGCAGCCTCTGGACATGTTGCCTTGCACCCCAGCTGCTTCAGCTCTAGCTGTGGCTAAAAGGGGCCAACATACAGCTCAGGATGCTGCTTCAGAGGGTGCAAGTCCCAAGCCTTAGTGGCTTACATGCGATGTTGAGCTTATGGGTGCAAAAAGTCAAGAATTGAGATTCTGGAACCTCTGCCTAGATTTCAGAGGATGTATGGAAATGCCTGGATGTCAAAGCAGAAGTTTGCTGCAGGGGCAGGGCCCTCATGGAGAACTTCTGCTAGGGCAATGAGGAAGGAAAATTGGGGTCATAACCCCCACAGAGAGTCCCGACTGAGGCACTGCCTAGTGGAGCTGTGAGAAGAGAGCCACTGTCCTCCAGACTTGAGAATGGTAGATCCACTGACAGCTTGAAGCCTGCACCTGGAATAGCTGCAGACACTCACGCCTGCTACGAATGCAGCTGGGAGAGGGGCTGTACCCTACATAGCCATGGGGGTGCAGTTGCCTAAGGCCATGGGAGCCCACTTCTTGCATCAGTGTGACCTGGACGTGGGAGCCCACCTCTTGCATCAGTGCAACCTGGATGTGAGACATAGAGTCAAAGGAGATCATTTCAGAGCTTTAAGATTTGGCTGCCCTGCCAGATTGTGACAATGCACAGGGCCTGTAGATCCTTCATTTTGGCCAATTTCTCCCATTTGGAACAGGTGTATTTACCAAATAACTATACCCCCATTTTATCTAAGAAGTAACTAACTACATTTGATTTTACAGGCTCATAGGCAGAAGGGACTAGCCTTGT
>NW_026652279.1:71606314-71646314 GCF_009828535.3 Hylobates moloch | reverse complement strand
AGAAAGTTTTGGTATGTATATAATGAGATAGATACAAACATTTTTTTAAAATTTTTACTGGATTTTGCTTAGTGTCAAGGAATTGACCAAAGAAATTGCTTCTTTTTAAACTTGTGATTAATTAATGTTGTTAATCAATGTATTTAATTTAAGGGTTAAAGCAAGTGCATACCTGAATCATCTAGCACTCATAAGCCCATGAGTAATCCTGACATTATAATAACAAAAATATTCAAATTTGCTAGCTCCATAGCTCTCATCCGGTGATGGAGGGACTTAATTACTGCTCAGATTTTCTTCAGGTTATTTCCAAAAAATCCTTTATGGCTTCTTCATATGCGAGGAAAATACCGCTTTCATTCTTTAACTTTGAATTTTTCATGGAAATTCACTTCATGATCCTTGTGGCACATAGGGGGAGAAGGTAGCTTTTCCCATTACCTTTGGCTAATGACCTTCTTTGAATGCATAAGATATTTTACAAAATTTATGAATCATATTTTACTAAAATTAATTCATTAATTAAATGATTACCCTGTGTCTATGAAAAATACAAAAAATTAGCTGGGCGTGGTGGTATACACCTGTAATCCCAGCTACTGGCAAGGCTGAGGCAGAATTGCTTGTACTTGGGAGGCAGAGGTTGCAGTGAGCCAAGATGGTGCCGTTGCACTCCAGCCTGGCTGACAAGAGCAAAACTCCATCTCAAGAAACAAAACAAAACAAAAACAAACATAAAAAGACATTAGATCCAAACAGTTTTTCACAATATGATCAAATCGGCATCTTAGTGCCGATCATCTACAGTATCTAAATGAGTTGGTAAATTACCTTCCATTTGTGTTGGTAATGGGAAGTTGATTGAGATAGATTATTTTACTTACATTATGTTATAGTATAGATTACAGTTGGATCATGAAGTTCAAGTGCACTCATTGTCTGCTATTTTATTTACTAGTTTGGAAATAAAATACTCTGTTTGCTGAAAGTAGTCATTATATAAAAAGCCTTCCAAGGGAATCTTCCAAGAGAATAACCAATCTTAACTTTCCGTCACATTTTTCTCTCAATCAATAACTCTAAATTTAAAGTGTTATTTGTATACCTCCCAAATTGAAGCCAAACATGGGGTTAGCTATTTTTATTTATTTTCACATAGAAACATTATTTAGATATAATTCATGTCATCAAATTCATGTAAAGTATACAATTTAATAGTTTTTAGTAAATTCACAGAACTATGAAACTCTCACCACAATCAATTTTACACTTTTATGATTCTACAAGAAACCTATTAGTGATAACTCCCAACTTTCCCCCAGCTGTCTCCACCGTAACTGTAAGCAACCACAAATCTACTTTCTGTCTGTATAAATTTGCCTACTGTGGACATTTCATCTACAAAAGTATATATTATGTGTTTTTTGTGACTAGCTTAGCAAAGGCTAATATCATCTGCGTTGTAGCATATATCAGTACTTTATCCTTTATAATTGCCAAATAATATATCATTGTATGCAGATTCCATGTGTTATTTATTCATTCATTAGTTGATGTACATTTGGGTTTTTATGCTTTGGGGCTATTATTTTAAAACTCTGCTATAAAAATTTAGGTGCCAGGTTCTTTGTAGTAATAGGCTTTCAATTCTCTTGAGTATATTCCTAAGAATAATATTGCCGGACTAAATGGTTTCTGCTTCATATACCTTGGGTGCTCTCTTTACATAGATGTATACATGCTTATAATTGTTATATCTCTCTAACGGATGGTCTTTTCTATCATTTTGAAATGTTCTCCATTATTTTAACAACATATTTTATTTTAAAATCTGCTTTGATATTAGTATAGTCACTCTAGCTTTCTCTTGCTTGCTGTTTGTATCATATGTTATTTTTCATCCTTTTATTTTTAGTCCATTTGTATCTTCAAATCTAAAGTGTGTCTCCTGTAGAAAGCATATATTTTTATCATTTAAAAAATATGGTTTATTATCTCCGCTTTTTGATTGAATTTTTAATCAACTCACCTGTAATCTTATAATTGATATTAGTTAATTTCCATGTATGATATTACAATAATTGATATAGGTTTATTTTCATCCATGATTTTACATTTATCTTCTACGTTTCATGTCATTTTTGTTTTATGTTCATTCTTTACCACTTTATGCTATATGAAGTAAATATTTTTTAGTTTAACATTTTAATTCCTGTAACAATTTTTCACTTTATGTTTGAATTATATAGTTAGTAGATGCTCTCAGGCATATCATATATATTAACTCATCAGAATCTAAATCAGATTCATAATAACCTAATTCAAAAGATATAGAAATGCTACTACAATATAGCAGTTTGCTCTTTCTCCCATTTTTGTAGTATTGTTGTTAAACATATTACATTTTAATATGTTAAAAACACGACAATACATGGTTACAATTATTACTTCATATACTGTTATGTCTTTAATGAAACTGAGAAAAGCAAGGATACCAAGTACCTAAAATTTGTTCCATAAAACATATTATATATGTTTTTAATTCTCCTAATTTCTTCCTGCAAATTCAAGTTACCACCTAGAATCATTTCTTTATTCTACTAAAACCTTACTTTTATCCACTTCCTTTGTGCTGTTATTGTCAAATATATTGCATTTTCTTATGTTATAGTCCCTGTAATGCAATGATAAATAATTGTTTTACATCATTAATTCTGTTTCCCTGAAGAATCTTTGTTCTGATTATTATTTTGTAATCACTTAAGAGAAGAAAAAAGAAGAAACATGCCATTTTAACCTCTTTTTAATTACACAATTACCTTTACTGGTGCTTTTTTTTTTTTCTTTTCTATCTGAGATCATTTGTTTTAGCCCAACTTTCTTTAACATTTCTTACAAGGCAGGACTGCTTTAAAAACTTCTCTTAGATTTTGTTTACCTGAAAAAATATTTTATTTCACCTTCATTTTTGAAAAATAATTTTACTGGATATAAGGTTCTTATCTGAGATTTTTCCTTCTTTTAGCACTTGGGATATGCTACCCAACTACCTTCTGACCTTCATTGGTTTTGATGAAAAGTCAATTGTCAAGGGAGTTCCTTTGTAAAAGTACCTGTTGTTGTTGGCTTATTGTTTATTGACTTGGAGGAGGTATTTCTATTGCAGTGTGAAGCCTCTGATATCATTCCTCAGGAAGCACAGGCTTTGGCACGTGCACAGTCACTCTGGGATGATAATGGCTTCAGTAGTGCTCTCACTGAATGTCTTTCTTTCCTGTTGTCTCTGTTAAGCTCTCTGCTTATGTTAGTATCACACCCAGTGATTCCCCTTCACTATTTGTCAGCTGGTTGCACTACTGTTTTCAATAATGCTATGTGCATAAGTTGTTCTATAGCCTGATCCATTTAAATCCAGAATCCTTTGCTGGGCTTTTTTTGTTTCGTTTTGTTTTTTCTTGAGGCCAGTCTTTGAGATTTTCTTTAACCTGTGACGACAGGAAGGCCGTTGCTCATTGTCTCTTTCTCTGGTTTTCTTTTATAAACTAGCTGGCCTGTGGTTTAGCGTTCTTATCTCATCTAGATACAATGGCTTTCTTACTTGCTTTCCTCCAAAGTCTCCACTTTGAACTTCCCCCAACTCTGTTCCAAATAGTTGGCTCCCTTAGAGAGAGCTTAAGAAAAACACTTCCCTGTTGCAGCTGGCTTCTTCCCTGGGCAAAATGGTGGTAGCTTCCGGTCTTCTTGCTTTGTCTCTTCTGGATTGAAATCTCCCCTCTATAAGTGAGCTACAGTGAGAGCTCTTGGGGTCCCTTTATTCTTGGCATATGAGCAGGGACTGGGTGAAAGAAGAGCGCCCCGACCTTTCAGCCACACCACCTGGAATTTTGACTCTGCAACCGAGAGTAATAATGACTGAAATAAGAAATGCTGGCAGCTTGCCTCTTCTGGAAAGGACCTTAGTCCTTGGTTGAGGAAACATGGATCTTCACCTTGGGTACATCTATCCAGTCTTCCTCATGCCGAGTTGGGGATGAGGTTGAATTAGGGAGAAAGTCATGATTCAAATACCATAGACTCTATCTGTTCTACTAAGATTTGCTAGTTTTTTAAAATAATTATTTGTTCATTTGCTATACGCCCTTGGCACAATTTTCAGAGACCTTAAATATGTATGTGTGTTTTAAAATAGTTTTCAATAGTTATGATTGTTTAGCTGGAGAGAAAGTCTGCAGAGCTACTTATTTAGCATGATATTCAGGAGTTGCCCCCAATTTCTTTTTCATACTCATAGATTTTCACAATATTGACTCGTAAATTATTCTAATTTATCTTCTTAAAAATATATTCCTCTCTTTATGTTTACATATCCTTTGGTCTCTCACTTCCTGCTAATTTTTCATAGATAAAATCTGTATTTTTCTTATTCTATATTCAAAAAATGTCTTTATATTTTGCTTCTATAAGAGATGAAATTATTTTATAATTTTCTTTTTCCCTGTAAGTATAGATAATGTTTAATAATGTTATTCCCCTTTTTTCTTTGTAAAATTTAAATGGAAAAATGTATATGAATTGAAAAGATTTAACAGCTCGGTATATTTTTAACTTGGTAATTTTTCATTTAGTTTTTTTCTCTTTAGTGATATTGCCAATCTCCTTTCTTCCGCCTTTTGTCTATGGTAAATGCCTGAACTCCTGATTCTAGGAAGTTCTGATAAATGGGACTCTAATCTAGTTGATCTGCAGTGAGAATTACAATGGCTGTGGAAAACAGCGAAGATAGAATTGAAAAACAAAGGGTAAATATAGATCTGAGTAAAAGAAAAAAGTTAGTCTAATTCCAAATATTTTGTCATATCCCTCTAGATTTTATACCCTTCCAATACAGAAACTGATGAGAGGATTTAAAAAGAGATATACTACAAAGAAAATCAATTAAAGACTGACAACTGTCCCCAAATTATACATATTGACATGGAACGAATCTACTTACTAGAAGGAAAAGAAGCCTTACCTGGCTGATTGCAACCATTATTTTAATTAATTAAAAACATACTTATTAAGCACCATAATCTTTCAGATACTGTCCTAGATGCTGGGTATAAAAACTATAGAGAAATATAAAAATTAGGAATTTCTGCAGAGGAAAGAAAGAAAAGAGAGCAGAAGGGAGAGAAAGAATGAACAGAAAAAGAAAAATAATTAGTAAAAAAGAAAATGACAAAATTAAAAATTTACTCTAATCTTTATTTTATGAATACATAATTTGTATTGAACCTTGTGAATGTCCCAATGGGTAATTTTAATTTTTAAATGATGTGATTCTCAGAATACAAGGTAACCTGTTGAAAATAATTTTAAAAACTCTGGTAGTACATGGTACATAGAAATATTGTAATATATTCAGAAACTTATCATTTCATCACAATGTTTTACTGATGCAAGTGATTCATTTATTCATTTTCACTATAGGTAGATGAGGAGCAGGTTGCTTTTTCTTACATGTGCTGAATGCTGCAGGACTCCATGAAACAAATAGTTTGATTACCAGAAAATAGCATCATCATAAACGTTTCAAAGAAGTCACACTTGCCTGCTGCTACAGAAATTGCTCAAATGCGTAGATATTTTTATTTTCTTAAAGCTGATTCTACTGAATAGACTTAAAAATAATTTTCTGCCATATTTTATTATATTTTGGGCATGCAATAAAACATCATTTTAAATATATTTGAGGAGAAAGGACATTCTAATGTAGACAAATGTAGAGCCCGCCCTGAGGCTTCAAGTCAGGTAATATATATACCTGATTCTTGCAGCACCTCTCAATGTAGGTCTGCGAAATAACATTTAAGGTAAATTTTATGAAAAGCATTGACATTTTACTTGTCTGGGTAAACTGAAAAAGAGACTTTAATATTTAGATAAATGAAGTATCTCCTTTTTTTTTTTTTTTTTTTTTTGTTGTTGTTGTTGTTGAGTTTTTTTTTTTTTTTTTTTTTTTGTTGTTGTTGTTGTTGAGATAGAGTCTCGCTCTGTCGCCCAGGCTGGAGTGCAATGGCGCAATCTCGGCTCACTGCAACCTCCACCTCCCAGGTTCACGCCATTCTCCTGCCTCAGCCTCCCGAGTAGCAGGGACTACAGGCACCCGCCACCACGCCCGGCTAATTTTTTTTTTGTATTTTTAGTAGAGACGGGGTTTCACCATGTTAGCCAGGATGGTCTCGATCTCCTGACCTTGTGATCCACCCACCTCGGCCTCCCAAAGTGCTGGGATTACAGGCGTGAGCCACCACACCTGGCCGTATCCCCTCTTAATAATCTTCCATAAACATTATTTTTCTCATCTGACCTTTTCAGATCTATTAAGAAGAGCCGAATTTCAGTACTATTCCTTGCTAAGTGGGATAGTTATCCATGTTGCCAATTAATGGTGGGGTCATACCTGTAAGAGTCAGTTAAGAAACAGGATTATGACTGGTACTTCCTTAAAATAGTTGAATATTATAAGGACTTTTAAAAATCTACCCTATTTCAGACAGGAATTGTATGAAGGAGTGCTCATAGGCAAGAATGAGATTTGCCTCAAGAATTTGTTTGAATTCTTTTTCAGTGCACAAATGAATGTGGTTACCAGACTTTAAAGTTACACAATATAAAATATAGCCTTACTACGTTTGGTCTAGAGACCGTTTAAAACAAATACAAAATGAAAAGCTTTGCTTGAACATTAAAGAAAAGTGTTTTGTAAAATATCTTTGAACATTTAACCTTAAGACACACACAAAACATTATTGACATTTCCTCTAAGACAAATTGCCTTTAAAGTATGCACCCAAGTTACTGAATGAGTTAGCCAGACATAGTTACTTTAGGTCAGTTAAGAAAGAAATAACGGGGAAGTTGGCTGTGTTCTAAAAATGATGTCTTTAGTTTTAGGAAGTTTGATTTACAGAACTGTGAAGCAGTAATTACAACATGTCCAGTTCTCCACTGAGTTCGTTCACTCCTAATTTTTGACAGTAAAGCCAACTCTTATGGAATGCGTACATTTTCTGTTCTCTATGAGATGAGGTCATGAATCTAGCTCACTGGTTATGGCACAAAATCATTAAAGGACCACTGACAACAATTATGTGGATTCAGACTAAATTCCTTGATTTCTCCCCTTGAAACTATGACGTTATCCATCAAAAACCACTTTTACAAACCCTGCCTCTGAAAATAATAGTAAAGTTCAAGTTCCATATAAGCGTCACTGTTTGGGACACACTAAGACCGTGCTGTTTTGCTCACGGTCAGAGAATTCAAGGCATGTATAGGAAATGTCACTTAATAGCCTACATGATTCCTAAGAGATATCTTCAAGTGGTGAGAAAGTATGGAAGTTTCAGTTTCTAAATCCTGCCTTGTTCCCAGTGTGGTCTATTGAACTTGGAATGGATTAAAAAGAACTGGCCTATTCTAGGTAGATGGCTGATAAAGAGGTCTATTTCAGGATCCAGGGAAAGTATTTCATTATAAAAGTGAAGGTGTTGGCCGGACGCAGTGGCTCACATCTATAATCCTAGCACTTTGGGAGACCGTGGCAGGCGGATCACCTGAGGTCAGGAGTTCCAGACCAGCCTGACCAAAGTGGTGAAACTCCGTCTCTACAAAAAATGCAAAAATTAGCTGAGTGTTGTGGCGTACACCTGTAATCCCAGCTACTCAGGAGGCTGAGGCAGGAGAATCGCTTGAACCTAAAATGCAGAGGTTGCAGTGAGCCGAGATCGCGCCACTGTACTCCAGCCTGGGTGACAGAATGAGACTCTCAAAAAAAAAAAGAAAAAAAAAAGAAAAAGAAGGTATCTTCTTTTCCAGTCTAAGTAGCACCAAAATCGCAAAAGTGGAGAAGGCAAATGAACCAAAATAGTTGAGATTATACTGCTCAAGGCATATTAGCATCACTGTGGAGACAAGGCAACTTTTCTAGGAACTTCACTTAAGAGAATTTTCTTTTTCCAAAACTTCAGTCTAAAAGTGGCCAGAAACGAGATATAGAGCCTGGTGAGCTAATATTATAAACCTAGGAAAGATGGATATGAAAGTATCTCTGGAAATATGATATTTTGTGGAAAAAAATTGGATGTAAGAAAATCCAGGTATCTTGCCTTTTTTTTCTCTTTCTTTCTTCCTTTCTTTTCTTTTTTTCTTCTCTCTTTCTTTCTTTTTCTTTCCTTTCTTTCTTTCCTTCCTTCTTTCTTTCTCTCTCTCTCTTTCTTTCTTTCTTTCTTTCTTTCTTTCTTTCTTTCTTTCTTTCTTTTTTTTCTTCAGCTAACCTAACTTGAAGCATTTAAACTTACTCATTTTGGGTGCTCCAGCGCTCGAACTTACATTTGCTATTTCTTTTTTCACCTTAGTTCTTACTAAGACAAAATATCTAATCTCCCGAATATAAGGAGACTGCTATTCTACAATCCAAATTTTATAAAGATAAACAATATAAAAACTAATAGAAAGTCCTTTATCTTGAGACTTTACCAAGAAATGTTTAGGTAACTAATTTTCGTTGAGAGTTATACTTGAGGAATTTTTCTTTATTTATATTTAAAAATTTTATTATAGAAAATTTCTGACATATGCAAAGTAAGCACAATAATAGAATGAGAAGCTGCATGCCATCACCCAGTTTTAAATGTATCGACATTCAGCCATTTTTGTTTCATCTATCCCTCTAATTACTCTCCACTCAATTGTAATTATTATAATAACTTACGGTTATGATTTTTTTTTTTTGAGATGGAATCTCACTCTGTCACCCAGGCTGGAGTGCAGGGGCATGATCTCTGTTCACTGCAACCTCCACTTCCCAGGTTCAAGCGATTCTCCTGCCTCAGCCTCCCGAGTAGCTGGGACTACAGGCGCCTGCCACCACGCCCAGCTAATTTTTTGTATTTTTAGTAGAGACGAGGTTTCAGCATGTTAGCCAGAATGGTCACGATCTCCTGACCTCGTGATCTTCCCACCTCGGCCTCCCAAAGTGCTGGGATTACAGGCATGAGCCACCACGCCCGGCCTACAGTTGTGATTTTTGAGGGAAAATTTACGTACATTGAAATGAACTAATCTTAAATATAAAATATTTACACAAATTGCAAAGCATATGACTCACACCGCTTTTGATGTAGAGCATTTCCTTAACTCCAGAAAACCCGAATATATTCTCTCCCAGTCAGTTTCCCACACGACTCACCACCAAAAGTGACCACCGTTTTGACTATTTAAATGTCCAGAAGGTCTACTAGAGAGAGTAGGAGGAGTGGTTATGTGCATTATGAAAGAAAGAAATTCTGAAAGTTCCTTTGTTTCTTGTTTGTTCTCAAGGTTTTCTAGTCATTTCATTAACACATTACGTAATATATAGGATGTGCATATTTTGAGAAATGTAAAATGAAGATATATATATATATAATGTCCAATGGAAGTTTTTGAAGAGAAACAATTAAAAAATAACAAGAAAGAGAAAAAGAGAAAAAGATGGGAAGAGTAAGTCCCACCATTCCCAGTCCACCTTTAGTTGTGTTTCCAGTGTCAAATGTTTGCAGTATACTCTTGCTCCTCAGAATATGGTCTGTGGGCCAGCAGCAGACTCTCAGACTCCACACCCTAACCTACTGAGTGAGAATCTGCATTTTAACAAGGTCATATGGACGTTGCATTTTGAGAAGGCTATTCTTGATCTCCTTGTAATATAACTGACATGCAAAAGAAAGGAAAGTGAATGGAACATGAAAGAAGGATACACATGGTATCAGCAAATAAACTATGCAATGTGAAGAAAATTTCTGTTGGTTCTATAACTGTGTAATGCATCATTATTTTAAAAATGTAGAAAGGGAAAGTAGAGATACACTTTAAGTATCTTCTGTATTCATTTCTTTGGGGAAGAAGGTCAGCCCAAAATATGAGAAAAGATAACTACGATTGGCTCTTCTCAATGTTTTTTCTGTTTATCTTAAGGCTTCTGGTAACCCTATAATCTATCACATAAGCCGATATTAAAATCAACAAATTACACTTTTGTTTATTTTACTTGAATGAGTTCATTAAAATTTTATGATTTATACAGTTGCTATCAAATTTTGTGTCCAATTAATATTACATTAAATGCTGCTTTTGCAAGGGAAACAGCTAAAAGAAGCAGATGTGTGAGTTCTTAAAGTGCAGCTGTTATAAAAAGTAAACAACCAGCAGTAATACTTTAGAGTAATTTCTCATATATTGTGTAGCATAATTATAAAAATTGTTTGTCAAGAAATCAATATTTTCTTACTCTGACACTGCTTAGAGCTCAGAACAAGTAAACATTGGGCATAGATTTATAAAAAAAGAAAATAAATGTAAAAATGAAGCAACATATTTGTATAAATCTATGAGACTGAAACGTAAAAGAACCTTATAATATTTTAAATATAAGCAAAGAATCATAAATGCATCTGAATTATTCTGATATATTTTGGCTGAAAGATCATTGTGTCTTTTATTTAATATTTTTAAATGGAATCGTACCTAATTTTCAAGTGCAAAAAATCTTAGTAAATGACTTTAGTAAAAATGAGATGAGATATTTCATAGGACACATGTTTATAAAAAAATCTGCGTAGAATTCTGTATCTGTGTGATTTACTTTCAGTTAAAAGATGGAATTGAGACTTCATGCTTCTGTTCTTTCTAAATGTTAGAGCTTTTCTTACTCTTCAGAATTGTCTAACATACATAAAACATTTTGTGGTAAAAATCTTAATTAGGTCATTTTCCCCTAATATGTGAAAATATAAACATAGTTTCAAGAACAAGACATATCACATCTATCCATTTAATCTTTTACTAATGTTTATTTCTGTCTTTAAAATCAATCAATATGATAAAGTCATACTTCTGAAATAAGTGAAAGTTAGTGAACATGCATATGTCTATTAATCAAATATTACATCAAATCCAATACTATTTTAAAAGCCCAATCTTTGCGTAAGGCACAAAGATAGAGAAGCTGAATGTATTCATTTTTGTTATTAACATATTTTAAAATGTTTTTAAAATAAATTACTTAATATATGTTAAAATCAAACACTTTATGTATTTTATGTGAAAGGACTTATTTACTGACAATATCAATGTTTATTTGATACTGAATGATGAAAAAAATGACAGAAAGCGTAAGAAAACTGAATACATTTTTCCATCAACTACATTTAAGATCTTGTTATAAGGATAGCTTAATCTTATCCTATCAGTTTGATTTCTAAACCTTTAAAATTGCCCTCTTCTTATCAGCTACTTCAGACTTGAGAAATTACAAATTAAGCAAAAATAATATTAAACCTCTTTTCCACAAAGAACAAATAATCCCTTAGTGCACCATTTAATGATGGATCTAAATCATGCACAGCAAGTTTAAATATTGATAAATGAATTCACATCTTGTAGAAAGTACTCTTATTCATGCTGAAATAAATTCCTCAGCCAAGTGAAGAGCATTCATCTCAATGTAAATTTCACTGCAAATATATACTTAAGTATTCAAAATATTCAGATGACTGTGCTCCTTTTCTTTCCAAAGATGACAACTTTCTCATCTTAAGTATTCTTTAGCAATTTATGTTCACCTCACATTGTTCATGTTAAAGTTATATTTCAAATGCATTATGCTTTCTTCTAGGCTTAGCCATATAGTTGTAAATTTGCCCTTCCCAACTGTGCTTGTGGCTCAGAAAATTAAGATTATGTTTTAGTAAAACTTATAGCTAAGAGAAAAGAAAGACTACTTTTTAAAGATGATATACATTGTTTTAATGGAGTATATAAGAGTATCTTGTGCCTGATTATAAGCTAGGTAAGCCTGAGACCAAAGAAATAAAATTGCTGCGCCCCACCCTTTTATTATATTTCTGGATCTAACTCTTATAATTTTTAAATTTTTTTTTATTTTTAATTATTTATTTATTTATTTATTTATTTATTTATTTATTTATTTATTTATTTTTTGAGATGGAGTCTTGCTCTGTTGCCCAGGCTGGAGTGCAGTGGCGTGATCTCAGCTCACTGCAAGCTCCACCTCCTGGGTTCACGCCATTCTCCTGCCTCAGCCTCCCGAGTAGCTGGGACTACAGGCGCCTGCCACCATGCCCGGCTAATTTTTTTTGCATTATTAGTAGAGACGGGGTTTCACCGTGTTAGCCAGGATGGTCTCGATCTCCTGACCTCGTGAAGAATTTATTTTTTAAGTAATTGTATTTTTATTTAATTGAATTGAAATAGATTAAATGTTAAAATCACAAATATTTGCTTCTTAAAAATTGATAAAAATAGGGAGAAGGGTGTTTCCATTATCTTGAGTAAATGCAATCTGTTTTATTTTGAAAGGTGTCACATTTTAAAATTCATATTTTATTTTCAGATGTAAAATATTTAAAAGAAGAGGACGCAAATCGCAAGACATTCACTGTCAGCAGCACACTGGACTTCCGAGTGGACCGGAGTGATGACGGAGTGGCGGTCATCTGCAGAGTAGATCACGAGTCCCTCAATGCCACCCCTCAGGTAGCCATGCAGGTGCTAGAAATACACTGTAAGTAAACACTACTTCCCCCTCCTTTATCTCAGCAGCAAATCTCTTCGTCTGCATCTAAAATCATTTCAAAACTACCTGAAGTTATAGCAAAGGTGCAGTAAAATCCACGGCAAAATGAAGTAAAACTACACTCACTAGTATTAATCAGGTTCAAAGGAAAACACTCCTTGTCTGACTTTCATTCTTAACAATGAGGAAAAATGAAGGAGATGTGCAAGGTTAATACTCTTATGTTTCAAATTGTGGCTTAATGCAGGTGTGCACGTAAGGGTGGGGGAGAAAAAGCAGTAATTTGAGCAAAATCACTGAGAATTGGTAATCTGAGAGGGCCTTGGTGAACAGTGTTATATTAAAATGACTATTTTATGCAAATGTGGCTTCTCAGCTATGCTTTTAAAATTAGACTAGTTTTACCTTCTATATGGCATATACTAATGTATAAATATAGGAGCATATTTATTGTGTTTTCATCATCATCATTATTCACAATCAATAAGAACAAAATTAATTTTGTGAATCTAATAGATCGGGGCAGTGCTAAATGTTTTGCTGGAATTATGTCACTGAGAACTCATTTACTAATAGTAGCTTGATGAGTAGTTACTCTCGTTAGTCACAAGATACACACAAGGATTCTGAAGATTATGGAGGCTGAGTCACAAAACTAGCAAATGACAGACTCGTAATCATGGTAGTTTTAGTACCTAGCAAGGTTTTAGTAGACAATTATATATACTAATCAAAATGAAAATGAATGAATTGAAATATGTAAAATAAAATATAAAAGAATAGAGGATAGGAAATAATATGTTCTTAATTGCCGTATTTGATTTTCTAGATAATGAAGATTTTGTTTTCTCTATTTGTGATAAAATTATAGCTTGAGCTTAGAATTTGTGCGTGATATGCAGTTACATTAAATCCTAAAATACTAAACTCTAAGTACTGTTCCAATATGTTTCATTGCATTTTGTTTTCATTTATTTATTCAACAATAATTTTTTAGTGGCACTATGTAATAGGCATTGTTTTGGGCACTGGGGTTACAGCAATGACCAAACAAACAAACAAAAGCACAAAACAAATTGAGTTTGTCTCCAAGTGTCAAAATAATCACCTCCACTTTCACCAACAAACTTCATTTCTCTTACAGCATCCATTCTAGGTAGGGATGAAAAAAATAAATAAATGCAACATATCACGTTACATATTGATAAGTACTAAGTACCTATTGATAAGTACATGGCTGCAAGGAAGATAAAGCATAGGAGGGCAGTAAGGAGACGGAAATGGAGATTAAGGAAAGCGAGTATGTGTGTTGGTGTAATGCACAGGGAAGGGCAAGTACAAAGACCCTGAGGTAGCATGTTTAGTGTTTTTATTTCTAGGAATAGCAAGGGTGCCAGTGAGACTGGAGTAGAGTAGACTGGGAGAGAAATACAGAGTGTCGTGAGAAAAGATTGGAGAATTGCCAGGTGAACTAGAATTTTTTGGTTACTTTTTATATGGAAAATATAAAGCTCACTATAATATGCTTATTTTTAAATTATTCTTAGTTTAGTAATTATTGAAAATATTATAATGTTTAAATGATTTCAATTATGTTAGGTTAATTTGAGCAATTTACTCCTTTTCTCCTTGAAGCAAATTCAGAAAGAAGCATACTTTAGAGCCCAAATGGAGATTATCTCTCAATTTTGACATTTATTTGTATTTTGGCTTTGGGAAAATTACTGAAACTGGTTGAGCTTTGGTTACAAACTAGAGGAGTCATTCCTGTGAGGATTTGATGATAAGCTAGAGAGAATTAATTCCTTGAACTTAAGTCAAGTTCATGGCATTGAATAGACTGAATAAATGTCAATTGTCTTCCCTTTTCTATTTCTTTTTCACACACATCAGTGGGTCTCTCAAAATATAAAAAATTGTGTAACAATATTTTTAAAGGACCTGGATCAACAGCATTTTAATTTAAACTCTTTAATATTTACATACAAAGCAAAGTAAAACTAAATTTAAAATAATAATTGACTGCTTAGTTAACTGTAAATTCTAACATATAATTAAATAAAACAAAAATCGGTCATAAGAACTATTGAAGACCACTTCCAGTCACAGATCACCCAAAATCTACCAATAGCCAAGCAAAACTAGATTTATGTAAGTTGCTATGGCAAAGGAGAAAACATAGCAGATGAATCTCTGGATGTAGGTAAGAAAGAGTGAGAAGATACTTGTTACAGGATTTGGGCTTCTGCTGGGTATTCTAAAGAGGCTTCTGGATTGTGTGTTCTCAGGATTAGGAGCATGTCAGTGATGGGTATATGAGTAACTTTATCTAAAAAATGAAAATATTGTAGGTTCGCTATTATAAAGACACAGTAGTTAATTTCGCTAATTTTTGTGGACATTGAGGGTCCTGGTCTCTGTCTTGTTTCACACCTGGTCATAAGATGAACTTGTCTTTGTCTTATTCCACGCCACAGCCAGAGACTACCTTTATTTGATTCCTCTACACATTCTGGAATATTGTTTGTCGAGAATATTTTAGCCTATATGTCAGCTGCCAAGGTCATTTTCACTACTTTGGAAATCCAAAATGGAAGTATTATACAATTCTTGAGCATTTTAGCTATTAACCATATTTCAATATGCATGAATAAGTAAAACTTCATGTAGGAAGGCAATTGAATTATCTAATTTTTAAAGGAAGTTTTACATTAAAAATGTTACACTTTTCATGGCTAGCCAATTAAAAATAGCATCTCATTCTATCATGGTTTAATATGTAAATGGCTAGAAGGCAGAAACCAGATCTATTTAAATTATTTTCCTAGCATCTAGCATACCATCATTCAAGTATGTGAAGTTAATTAAAACTAACTGATGATAATGCTAAATGTTTCTTTAAGCTTGCAGAACATTCCCCAGAGGTTAAATGAGTAGAGGGTGGAAAGGAGACATTGAGCAACAGTCAGCATCAAAATTAGAGCAAATGGAGCAAACTGGTGTGGTCTTCATAAATATCTTAGAATAATGATAACAGCATCTCAATGGTTGTTCCCAGAGACAGTAGATCATGGCTGTAGTTAGATCCACATGTGCAATCTAGATGATATAGAACTTTCCATGAATGAGAAGGGGGAAACAAGAGCTCAGGCTTGGAAAGGAAGAAGATGGTTAATCTGGGATTTATGGAGCATAAGTTAAGTATTTCTCCATTGTTTGACAATATTCTTGTGATGAATGACCTAAAAGACTGGTCCAAATGGAGGAACATTTAGCATTTCAGATCCACAGAGATGATATTGTTTTCAGTGGTAAGTCAAAAGAGTAAATATATATTCCTACAATAATGGAAACAGCTATGAATACATCTGAAATAAAAATCCTCTGATGTTGTAGAAACCTAAGTTTGGTGAGCAATAAGAAAATTAAAGTTAAACATACAATGCCAAGAGGCATAATGAAAAGAGTATAGTAGGAGGACTTATATTTCTAGGGCTTAACTGTGTTAAGTCTGTAACCTTGTGATATACAATTTATATGAATCTAGCCTGTAAAATATATCAGAGCAACATTTTTAAAAATAAGATATTAATCATACACTTAAATACTGCCACTATAATGAAAGAGAGTTCTTTTAAAACTGAAACTTAAGAAAATGAAAAGCAGAACTTTCACAATGAATCACAAATACCTGCAGATTTTACATAATAGGGAAGAGGAAACTTCACAACTGAGCAGTGGGAAAAGCCACTTTAAAAATTAATCAATGAAAACTCAAATTCGTCCTCCCATTTTGACACAGATTTCTTTGTAAAATAACTTTTTATTTGTGAGTTAATTTTTAGAAGAACAAATTGTATGAGTTAGATAATTGTTTAAATCTCAGTAGAAATAATGTATCTGCATTCATAGAAAGTACTCTACACAAAACACAAAAAAGAAGAAAATGACTGAATATTCATTTTCTGTATGTATCATGGACAAAAATTACATTAAAAATAAACTGAATGAAAATGAAAAGTGCAAAAGACAGAAAACTAAAATATGTCAGACTATTGTGTTTTTTCCTGAAAAAGCATTTTAATACTGTAACAAAGAACTGAAAATATAGAAAAATAAGAGTTCGAATTTTAAAAATGTGTGTATAGTATAGTACATTTTCTATATAATTCATCTCATCATGAAATCTTATGCTTATCATTAATGTTTGTTTAGTACTTCCTTTAACAGTACTAGGCCTTGCCTATAAAAATGAGTAGCTATTTACACATGAAGGTTATTAATGTTTAAAGCAATAAATAGTTAAAACAGCTCGTAGAGGAGAGCCTGCATGTACACCCAACAAATTCTATCTGAGCATCAAGGAAAGGAAGGAGTGAATGGCTGAAGGAAAGGAGGAAGGAAGAGAGGAAAATAAAGTGTTAAAATTGTGTTTAAATGAAATTAATTAGATTAATAGTGAATGAAAATAAGAAATATATTATATATATTTAAAATAACAGAAAAACGTTTGGGTCCAGTTGTTACTAAAATTATATCTTTTTAAGGGGCTAAATGGTCAATTGACAGTCCTGACCTTTACCTTCTTGATGATTGTATCTCTATTCTAGTTACCATGCAAATTACTAATAAAGTCAATCCATTTTTCTCTTAACAACTTACATTTTTAAAATGTATCAAACTATTTCTGAAGACATTCCTTCCTTGCCTTACTCCCTTTTAAAGATAATTACTTTGTGCCCGCAGAAACTACATTCTTCCCTGTACTTTTATGTTACTTTTCTGGACCAACTAATATGCTTGATCAGTTCTCCCTTTAGTTGCAAAACAATGAAATTGATTAAAAATAAAATTCCGATTATAGAAGACAATATTCAATACAGATGGGTTTAAAGTTTGGTAATTCAGTTGTTTGTATCTTCTTTTTATTCTCAGATGTGGGCAGAGATTCTTCATTTCGTGTATTCTTGGCTGTTGTCCTTTTTCACTTATAAAAAATAATAAAGTTCTTATCTATGCAGTCTACACTACACAAACCCGTACATTTCTCTAGTCCAGGTCAAGACGTTTATTTTAAATTGCCCTATGTTAGTTACATTCTCTTTGCTTTCACTACCTTTCTACATATTATATATTAAATGTTTCAGGCTATATCAGCTTATCAGATAGGAAAAGGAATATTCCAAGGAGCATTCAAAATAAAATAGCTCACTCATCTGGCATCTCATTTATGAAATGCTAATTATCTAATTATCTTGTCTACCACAAATTATATATAGTACAAGGGCACAGAATATAAAAGGAAACAGGGAAGGTGAAATGAAAATTATATTTAGGTTACATTTTTTAGAACTAAACTGTTCTTTTGACTAACAAAATGCCATATTTATGCCTGGGAATGCCTTAGAAGAATTTTAATTGAGCATAAGATATTTCAAAAAGCTACTGAAATGGTATATGTGCTAGAATCATAAGGTGATCTATGCTGTTTAGTAAGAGATGCATTTCATTATGTCAATAAAGATAGCCTAGTGTGTGACCACCATTTGAGATTCCAAAAAATTTTTAATTTTTTTCAGAGAAGTTACGTTTATGTATTATATGACCAACAGTATATATTACTGCCAGATTTTGCTCATGAGACAAATATTTTTTTCTTTTATAAAGGATAAGAATATTTATGTTAAATATTAAAAGTAATTGAATCACCAGGTATTTGAAGCCATCTACAGGCAAGGATTCAAAATGTTGTTATTGTGCCATTTTTTATATTATTAATAGTATGTAACAATTTGTGTGTGTGTTATTAAAACATTGAAGAGGAGATATATATATATAATATATATATATTTGTGAATGGGAATTCCAAATTAAAAGATAATAAATGTATATATAAAATTAACATAACATACTCTGAAATTTCCTAATTAAACTTATCATCAAGTATGCATTTATAAAACTTTTCGGAAGTTTTAAAATTATTCTAAAAACACAAACTAATTTCATAAAGAGGAAAACCTGACTTTTTATTATCTATTTCTCTGGCTTTAATGGTATATATACACAAATTGAGCAATAATTGGCATGCGGGATCCTGAAATACACCCATCTTGTAAATAATGAGTCCACCTTCAAAATACATCTCTACTGTGTCCTCTCTTGTCATTGCTTTTTGGCTCTTCTTTCACTAGCATTGTCAGAATGCAATACTTTAAAAAAACTTTGATGGCTCATAGTTTTACCCAGAAGAATACAATATCTTTATTCCATAATTGCAAAACATTTTCATTTTTAGATTTATAAAGAGCAAGTAAAATACAACTAAAATATATTCTTTTTTTTTTTTTGAGACGGAATCTCGCTCTGTTGCCCAGGCTGGAGTGCAGTGGCACGATCTCGGCTCACTGCAACCTCCGCCTCCCGGGTTCAAGTGATTCTCCTGCCTCAGCCTCCTGAGTAGCTGGGAATATAGGCACCCGCCACCACACCCGGCTAATTTTTTGTATTTTTTTAGTAGATATGGGGTTTCACCATGTTAGCCAGGATGGTCTTGATCTCCTGACCTCACGATCTGCCTGCCTCGGCCTCCCAAAGTGCTGGGATTACAGGCGTGAGCCACCGCGCCCGGCCGAAACTAAAATATATTATTAAAATTTCCTCATCACCAAATGCTTTCAACATGTTTCCATTTATGGACTGTGTGAAGTAAATTCTTATGTTCAAAATCATAAAAGGTAAAAGAACATTGTCATATTTTCCTTTCAGCAAAAGCATATGGTTGTAAAACATTGTGTGATGAGTCCTTCCTTGTATTAGAAACTGTTCCAATTCATCCATTTTCGAGCTTGATACAATTTATCTAGAGTATCAAAAGTGAAAACTTGTTTTACTGTCATTTTAAGACGCTTGAGCTTCACTATTTTCTCTTTGCATTTATCTTCCAATTTTTCTAATAATTTTGGGGTGTCTTTATTAATTTCCTTCTCTTGCCATTATAGGCAGAAAATGAAAAATTCTGAGTTCTCAATTGATATCATGAAAGCCAAAAAAAAAAAAAAAAACAAACAAACACAGTAGCAAACAGAACTACAATATGGTGTTTTTGTTTCTATACTTCTTTTAAATTTTTACAAAAGAAAATCGAAAACCTGGCCAATCCTATAAGCACAGAAGGATTAGGTAACAGTGATGATTTATGTCACTTGCATAACCCTTCTACCTCAGCATTGTCCAATACAACTTTCTGTGATGATAGAAATGTTCTCTATCTCCAGATGGTAGCCAATAATCAGCTCCCTGTGGTTATCTGCAATTGAAGTGTGGCTGTTGTGACTAAGGAAATGCTATTTAAATTTTACTTAATCATAATTGAATTACATTTAAATTTAAATAGCCACATGTGATTAGTTGTTACTATGTAGACATTCTCACTCTTACATCATTTGTATATATATCCATTTTCTTCTTATGTTATTCTTTTTATCATAGTTGGGGATAATTGATGGGTTAGTGGTGAAGTAATACCTAGGTCCCTGAAGTAGCAAGATTTCTCATAATGAAAGAAACATAGTGTCACCAAAATTTCATAATGTATCTTAGATTTATAAGATGATTTAAAGTTTCCATATCATAATTGCAAGATTAGCCAATTTTTAAACCTAGTTTTAAAATTAAATGGTTGTTTTTTTTTTGGAGGACCCTCTAGTAAAGAAAGAACACAAATTATGAAATATCATTACTTAAACATAGTTGGAACTGTTTCAAATGCATTTAAAATAATGTACCATATAGTCAACAATTATAAAAATGTATGGGCCGGCACAGTGGTTCACGCCTGTAATCCTAGCACTTTGGGAGGCCAAGGCAGGCAGATCACTTGAGCTCAGGAGCTTGAAACCAGCCTGGCCAACATGGAGGAAACCACGTCTCTACAAAAAATACAAAATAATTAGCCACGCGTGGTGGCATGTTCCTGTAGCCTAGCTACATCGGGGGCCGAAGTGGAAGGATCACTTAAGCCCAGGAGTTCAAGGCTGCAGCGAGCTGAGATGGCACCACTGCACTCCAGCCTGAGTGACAAAATGAAACACCATCTAAAAATAAATAAATAAATAAATAAATAATAAATAAGAATTAAAATGAACAAAAGTGCTGATGCATTTATTACCTATAATTTTACGGCTACTTTTTGCTTCCCTTTAAGGTCTTCCTTGTGGCCCAACTTTACGATAGAGACACATTGCTTCTATGCCTCTCCCAGATACATTCGGTTTTACACACTGCCAAACATGTCTTCTTAAATATTGGTTCTTTACCTGATACTTACAAACCCGAGATGATTTCTTATTGCTTCTAACGTAATGTCCAAACTCTACAGCTTGACATTCAAGGCTTTTAAAATACAACCAACCCCCTATAATGCTGCTCTCAAGTACTTTTTTTCAGATAATGCATTCTGTGCTTTACATTATTTCTAGATGCCTCATATATAGCCAGCATTCTTTAATACAACACTCTGTTAATTTTTCCTTTGCCTTAAATCCCTTCTTTTCTTTCCCTCTAGAAAATTTCTACCAGATCGAATACTGTGTTTTCTCTGAATTATTTTAAATGTCACTTTTCTAAGTAATCTTCTTTGCTTCTGACAAATGTGTATAATCTATCCCTCTGGCAACTCCCATAATACATCAGCCAAGTACTATGGTACCTACAATATTGAGTTTGAATTATTTGGAACTATATACAATTTATCTAATTTATTAATACTATATTCCTATGGGTTGCTGTTTTTGCAAATGTATAACACTTGTATAATAGTGGTACTGTGTCTTGTATGCACAGTGATTTATAAGTGTCTTTCAAATAAATAATGATTGCCACAAAAGCATTCACTAAAATCGAAAGAAATTTAACACACCTTTGAAGAAAAGTACTGGATAATTTTCAGTATTAAGAAATGTAAGTTAAATGGAAAGTGAGAATTTTACTACAAAATTACAAATGGGAAAAATAAACTAAACATCTTAGAAAAACACAATTGTACCCAGGAAAAAATGAGAATCAGATAGTGCTGGAACTGAAAGAGTCCTGTTAACCCTTGGTATATTAACCCCACTGCTCCTATTGAGTGGTAGAACTTGAGGTGTGGATTGAGTTTGATTTACAGCTTTTCATTTCAAGAGTGTATCATAACGGCCTAACTCAGAGTATTAAGCATTTACTTCCTTTCAGGAGTAAGCAATGATGTGAGAGAACATAAGCAATTCATATCAATGCATGCAGCGCCACAGTTCTCTAGTAGCTCCCTATCTTTTGTAACAAAGAAGACAGAGATAGATACATAAATAGATAGATAAATAGATAGACAAATATAAAGAAAATAGGCCGGGCGCAGTGGCTCACGCCTGTAATCCCAGCACTTTGGGAGGCTGAGGAGGGCGGATCACGAGGTCAGGAGATCAAGACCATCCTGGCTAACACGGTGAAACCCCGTCTCTACTAAAAACACAAAAAATGGGCCGGGCGTGGTGGCGGGCGCCTGTAGTCCCAGCTACTCGGGAGGCTGAGGCAGGAGAATGGCGGGAACCCGGGAGGCGGAGCTTGCGGTGAGCCGAGATTGTGCCACTGCACTCCAGCCTGGGTGACAGAGCGAGACTCCGTCTCAAAAATAAATAAATAAACACATACATAAATAGAAAACAGATAATGAATGAAATAAATGTAAATATTTTAAAGAAAAGTGTTATTGACATTTTGGGCAAGAGAATTCTGTTTATTGGGGGCTGGTGTGGGGCTGTCCTGTGCGCTGTGGGATGTTCAGCAGCACTCCTGGCCTCTGCTCATTAGATGTTAATTGCTATTCTCCTTTCCTTCAGACATTTTCAAATATACTTAGGGGATGAAATTGTCCTCAGATGAGAATCACTATTTTGAAGTAAAACAAAAATGGCTTCACAATAGTGAGTTAATGCAGTTTTCTTTAGTATTAATGTTAAGTACCAAGATATCATAAGTTTGGAAACTCTTATGTAATAATATTTCAATAAGGCAAAGATTCACAAATCTTTCATCTGCAAGACACTTTAAAATTTCTAAATTTCTAAATTTCCGTTAGTACAAATTTGCTATCGGGAGTTTTTTTATATTATTTGTGGATGAGAAGAGTTTGTGAATAAAAAGAACCTGTTTTCATAAATGAGACAGTGGGTGTATTTTAAAAGAATATTTTTAACTGTCAATGAGATAAACAATGTGAGAGAGATATATAAGAGTGTACACAATATGCAGATCATATAGAGCCAAAGTCTTGGGCTGGGTGCCAATTTAACCAGATAGAGAAAGTTAATTTTGATGAATTTAATAGAACACAGTATGAAAAACATCAATTGCTAATGTAGTCTAAGAGAGACTAGAAAACATAAACTCATCGAAATGTGGTTAAGATTGGAGAAAAAGGGTCAAACAAATTTATCAGTGTTAACTTCACTCCTTTGAGCATGTTTCGTATTCTGTACAATGAGGAGAGCACAGAATTTTTGGTATGTTTTATAAGAGTTTGATGAGCCAATGCATACAGAGAAATTACATCAATGCATATTATTTACCAAGTATTTGATTAATGTTTACTATTATTAGAAGTTAGTTGTGACAAGTAAATTTGATTTTGTAACAAATTTAATCAGTAGTTGGAAAATATTTCAAAAGACCATTATTCATTTATTTATTCAACAATTACTTAATTAAGGTCCAGTAGTTATTCTAGGACATGAGGATAAGTCAGTGTACAAGATAAAGATGATCTCTGCTTTGATAAGCATGCATTCCTAAGAATATGCCAAACACTCAGTAGCACCATTTAAGACTAATACCTAATCTTGAGGGACTGCAATGTGAATGTCACAATGTAAAATATTATAATGTTACAATGTTACCATTCTAGTGAAACAATGGATAGAAATGGGTACTAGCACTCTTCTTTGTATGTCTTAGAAACTATGTGTTTGTCAAATGCATAAATGAGAGTACTCATAGGAACTAATTTTGTGAACAAATAAAATTATCCATATTATAATTTTCTTTCAACCGAAGACTGTAATATAAGCAATGCAAATGACTGCTACTTTGTGTTATAAACCACCATATTTCTTCACTCACTACATTATGCAAAATAGGAGGGTACAGTAGTCTTTGGTTGTTTCTCTTACTTAGCATTTTGGCCATCATCCATAACAGGTTAAGTGTTAATTTTATATAACCTTAAATTTCTATTATACTTAATCAATTACAAAAGAAATACGGTGTTTTGTTTTTTTTTTTTTTCCTGATATAACATTTGACTCAAAGCTTCTTTTTATTTATCTACAAAATCTGGTGATGGATAAATTTTGTTAAACCAGTGACGCTAAATACTTTAAAAGCTTGTGCTTTTAAGATTGTTCATTAGGTGGTTTAATAAAAGCTTCATCACAGGTCTTTTCTCTTTTAAAATCCTTGCTAAGGATATAGAAAATCCATTCTGCTGGATCAATATCTTTACTGTGATTCAAATCTTCAGTCATTCAAATGGAACGTGAGCTATCCTTACTTCCCAAGTTTATAAAACCTTTAAATTTTTGTATTAAAGAAGAATTTTTTTTTTTTTTTTTTTGAAATGGAATCTTGCTTTGTTGACAGGCTGGAGAGCAATGGCACGATCTCGGCTCACTGCAACCTCCGCCTCCCAGGTTCAAGTGATTCTCCTGCCTCAGCCTCTTGAGTAGCTGGGACTACAGGCGCATGCCATCATGCCCCGCTAGTTTTTGTATTTTTAGTAGAGACAGGGTTTCACCATATTGGGCAGAGTAGTCTCGATCTCCTGACCTCATGATCCGTCTGCCTTGGCCTCCGAAAGTGCTGGGATTACAGGCGTGGGCCACCGCACCCGGTCAAAAGAAGAAAAACCTTTTATCCATAAATCTAGCTCTTGAAAGTAATTGTGTTTCTTCCTAAATAAGCCCCAGAATATGTCAGACAAAAGTAAAAAAAAAAAAATTTAGGAAAACAATGGGGCTTTCCACATTTAAACATTTCATAGACATTCTAAAGAATACTTTTTGTTTCTACAAAAGTCTTAGAGCATTTTGCTTTTAAAGTATCTGTGTATTTTATTTGGATACTTACAAGTACTGAAAAATTATTTGTTAATGATTGAATATATGCCTATCTTTACACACTTGTGCAAAACTTCATTTTTTTTGCATCTTGAACAAAACATTTATTTACACAACACTTAAAGAGCTCTTACAATTTACTAAGCATAAGATATAAGGACACACAATTGAGTAAGTTAATATATTAGATTTTGAGTGCTCAAAATGTTGTGGATATATTATAAATATACATTATATACATTCATGTATATTTAATAAATACAACGTTGAAAGGACTGATTTTTTAAAGGCATTTTAAAACTGCGTGAAAATTGCTAGTTTGCAAAAAATATCTGAGTTTAACATATAGGACAAAACTAGAATAAATAGCAGTCATATTAATGCATTTTTTCTAACCCCCTTTTAAACTATTACTAATTGGTACAATACAATACATTATATCAGTAAATTAAAAACAGAACATCATACACATCTCCAATGTACTGAACCAAAAGAGTCATTCTGTTTTGTGAAATAGTAGAGCAGGATTAAATGTAAAACACATTGCTCCTACAGAGGAAAATAGAGGAATTATTTCTACAGTAAGTCTGGAATTACTATTTAAGTAAAATTTGGTTTAGAAAATATTCCCAATTTCAATCCTTTGAAATATGTTTAAAATGAAAAACTATGAACCAGAAGAAAATCTATGGTTAACTTACAAAACATATTCACAGAAAAAAAAATACAAACTTTTTTTTCTAAATCTTAGTAGATAACTTGGCAAAGGCACGCAAGGAAAGGTTTGGATGATGCAGTATTGACTTCATTACTATTCATATCTGAGTCAGTAAAAAGTGGAGTAACACATTAAGTGCATAAATTTAAGATTATTTTAGAAAACCATTTACATGTAATCTATTGTGCATTGTGCCAGTCCTTACAAATAATCCATTCATTTTGCTATGTAACAAAATAAATAATAGAGAGAAATATGTTTACACTGGAGTCTCACACATTAATATAAGTAGTTTGCAGACATCCTGGAAAGTGAAGACTTTCAAAATTAACTCAGTTTTTGAGATGACAACTTTTCTGTTGTTTGGTTAGCTAACAAAGTATAGTAGTTCTAAACTCATTTACAAGTATTATTTCTAGAATATCATTGATATCTTACTAAAATGTTTTTAGAATAACATTGCTTAATCAATTCTCTTATGTACGATAAAGTGTCTGATGAAAATAAATAGAAATAATAATGACAGAGATTTTTATCAAAGCCAAAATTACTTCCTGCTATTAAAAACAATTATTTGAGAGTCAAGTTTAAGATAATAACCTCATTACTGTAGTATTTGTGGTTAATAAAAAGGCGTGTGGTGAGTATTACTAAAATGGCATGTTTAAAGAGAAATAATTTATATCATGGAAATATAAACTAGCTTTGGCTGAATAATTAAATAAATGTCTTCACAGTTGAGTACTACCTCTGCCAAAATCAGATGAGTAGAAAATACTTTACACATGTGGTACTTGCATTAAAAAGAAATTGGCATTTTTATCAACATAGAAAATTGTTACCTAACGATATCCAATGCAGATTATTTGTAACAGAGAGTGTGCAATATACATTTAAAAAATTTTTCTTTTTTTAAAACTTTCTGTGGGTACATAATTGGTGTATATATTTATGGGATACATGAGATGTTTTGATACAGGCATGCAAAACGAAATAAGCACATCATGGAGAATGGGTTATCTATCCCCTCATGCATTTATTCTTTGAGTTACAAACAGTCCAATTACCTTCTATAACTTATTTTAAAATATATAATTAAATTAGTGTTGACTATAGTCACTTCGTTGTGCTATCAAATAGTAGGTCTTGTTCATTCTTTCTAATTTTCTTCTTGTACTCATTAACCATTCCTACCTCCCTCTCAAACCCCCAGTACCCTTCTGAGCCTTTGGTAACCATCCTTCTACTTTCTATGATTATGAATTGAATTGATTTGATTTTTATATCCTACAAATAAGTGAGAACATGTGATGTATGTGTTTCTGTGCCTCGCTTATTTCACAAAACAAAATGATCTCCAGTTCCATCCATGTTGTTAAAAATGACTGGATCTCATTATTTTTATGGTTGAATAGTACTCCACATTAAATTAAATATGAACCAAGATTAAAAGTTAATCTAAGGCTTGCAACTTAAATATTTAAGATTAATTATATGTTAATAATTAATATATTAACTAATAATTATATTTCTTAATAATTAAATGTTAATTAATAGTTCAGATTAATTATAATGCTAATCTTGTTAATGTACCTTCTAAACATCAGGCCCCAATACATTTCAATTAAGCATTTAAAAATATTTTAGAATAGTATACCAAAATGATGATGAGAAGATATATCACAAATTTTATTGCTGGCCATGCAAGGTAGCTCACACCTGTAATCCCAGCACTTTTGCAGGCCAAGGTGGGAAGATCACGTGAGGCCAGGAGTTCGAGACCAGCCTGGGCAACACAGTGAGACTCCATCTCTTCAAAAATGGAAAAAAGAAAGAAGAAAGAAAGTAAGAAAGAGATAAAGAGAGAAAAAGAGAGAAAGAAAGAAAATTAGCCAGGCATGGTGGAGCACACCTGTGGTCCCAGCTACTTACTAGGCTGAGGCTGCAGGATCGATCACGTGAGCCCAGGAGGCCGAGGCTGCGGTGAGCTGTGATCATACCACTGTGCTCCAGCCTAGGGGACAGAGTACGACCTTGTCCGAAAAAAAGAAAATAAAAAGAATATTACTTCCACTCATTTAATAATTATTTAATAAGCACACACTTTGTTTAAACACCATGCAGGACATGGAGGTTATATCAACTACTTTTCAAAAGAACATTACACAAGGGTGAAAAAAGGAACATGCAGCAATGGTCTCTGATCAGATTTGAAGGTAATGAATGATTGCCCTTAGCAAATGGCATTTGAATTAAGATTTTAAAAATATGTAAGAATTAAATAAGCAAGGAATCTCTCCAAACTGGAGCATTTCTGATAATTTGTATGAAGGCAAAATGAAACACATTTATTAAAGAACTTGATAAAAATAAAATTGCCTGGAATTCAAATAATAGAATATTAGAAGACAAAACCATAAAGAATACAGATTATGCAGGACTTAAATGGTTTAATAAATTTTTTAAGAGAAAAGATTAAGTATGAAAGGTTTTAATTAGTACGTTGATGTGATCAGATTTATGTTTTGAGAAGACAATTTTGTTTAGTTATCAGAGCAAGATTTAAAGGGTTAAAATTTTGGCACAAAGGAGACCATTCACTATTTTTGCAAACTTGATTAAAATAGTGGCTGTGGAACTATGAAAAAGTAGTGAATTAATTTGAAAATTATTTAGAAGATAGATTAACAAGAGTTCATGGGTAACTGATTATAGAAAAAACAAGGAAACAAGAGGTATCTGGTATATGTCACTGCATGGACGCTAGTGGTATCTATAGAAATAGAGATCTCTGAAGGAGAAACGTGGGGGGAAGATTGGAGACTGAGTTCATTTTGAATACATCAAATGTGCCAGGCCTTTTAGATATCCAAGCGAACATGCCACATAGGCGTTGCACATAAATAAGCTTGTGAAGCAGAACTGCACTAGGATGTAAATCCATGAGTGATTGGTAAGTAAATGGAAACTAAAGATATGAGTGAGGCATAAAAGACCTAGAGAAAATCATGAGAGAACAGAATTTGAATCCCGTTCACCCTGATCGTAAACATTTAAAGGCTACATAGAAAAATACCACCCAACAGAATCTGAGAAAATGTAGCCTGGGACCTAAGCATTGAACCAGGAGTATATGTGGCAGGGAAGGGGTTGAGGAACAGACGAAGCATAGGTATTTGTCAAGGAAATCTAGGGAAGATAATTTTTTAAAATTATCTTTACATAAATTCTGTTTTTGTGTGTGTGTGTTTCCTTATTTATTTGGAAAGATAGGTCTTAGAAACAGGAACTAATCAATATTTTGAATAATTTTGAAGTCAAATAAATGAATACTGTCTTACATCTCTTGATTTTTAGTAACTTAGAGTTTATCTAGGTTATTCCTAAGAGCTGTATGGAAATATGTGCTAAGTATATTATCTGCTTTGGCGTTTGCTTATAATGGAAATTCTGTGTGTCAGATCTAAAGGGAACGCTGAATCATGCTTCGAGGGAACATTTGTTACACAGATTCTCTCCTCTCCTGTACTGTTTAAACTAAACAGGCAGAGCAAAACCACATTTTGCTTTCCTCTTTTCTCCCACCTGCCTGCCACTATGTAATTTACCTTACCAAAGCAGATCCTGTGGTGACCTTCCATTTCCCTTTGGCACATACTATTTTTGTGTACTGAGAAGGGCAAAAGTGCCTGGGAAATAATACCTCCTCACCAGCCTCCTCCACCCCCACCCGCGGGAGCAGTCCTCAATCAAAGAGGATAACTAATAAATACATATTCCATCAATAGTCCCGTCTCTTGCCCATCGAGTAAGGTAACTCAGAGTCATGTCCTCCACTCACTCTCAGTTCCACAGTGGAATTGAACTCAATTTCTTTTGCTCACAGTGTAGTCTGCTCACTAACACTGGCTTCATTTACTTCCTTCCCTTCCTGTCTCACTTCTCAGAGCTTCCTGAGATTACCACCTGGCACATTCCCCGCTCAATAAAAGACAGCCTCAGGATCTCTTTGTTAGGACATTGGACACCGTGTTAGGGTTCTCCAGAGACATGGAGCCAATAGGCTGTACATACACATAAAAGGAGATTTATTGTAAGGAATTTTCCATATGGTTATGGAGGTGAAATTCCAACATATGCAAAGTGAGTCAGCGAGCTGGAAGACCAAGAGTGCCAATGGTTTTAGTTCCACTCTGAGTCTAATGGCCTGAGAACGAAGAATTGATGATATAGTTCCAGTCCGAAGGTCTCAGGATCCAGACCCAGAAAGACCCAAGGTTTCCATTCTATTCTAAAGGCAGGAAAAAAGTCAGCTTTGCTGGTTCAAACGACATCAGGCAGGAAGATTTCTTTTCTACTTGGAGGAGGAGCAGCCTTTCTATTTTATTTAGTCCTTCAAGCGATTGGATGAGGCCCTTTCATATCATGGAACGCCATCTGCTCTACTCAGTCTACCAACTTTAATGTTAATCTCCTCCAAAAAACATCCTCACATTAAAACTCAGAATAATGTTTGGTCAAATAGCTGGGCACCCCAAGGCACAGTCAAATTGACGCACAAAATTAAACATCACAGACACCCATGTTAACATAATTCTGTCTCCCCAAATTATACATTTCTGATCTTTCACCTCAAACTTTTTCCATGAAAACTAAACTCTCCTTTATAATATGTCATGGGGAAAATAAATTTTGCTATATGTATGTTTAGTTAGAGGTCAAAAGACCATAGGCCTCAGTTTGACCAGAACAGTCTGGTTGACAACTGTCATCTTCATAATTATTAATATTTTGTCTTCTTCTTTTAAAAATGTCCTGTTCTGGAGATGAAATTATATGATTATCCTATTCAATAACTGATCCCATAGATGTGCTGATAATGGAAAAAATTAATAAAGTATGTTTAAATCTGATATTCAATTTTTTTCTTCTATCAGTTAAAAATGTATGATGAATGTGTATCATATTTTTTCAGATTAATTTTTCTTCCTAAGTCATTTTGCACCACAAATATTTACTGTGATGTATTTGAAATGTTTATTTGCAACCAGAATATTATTTTTAGTTATCTGAAATGCATTCTCTTGTTTAAGGAATTAAAGGAGAATGCATTTGAAAAGAATACATAATTTTAAAGTATGATATAAATGATTACATTTTATATTATACTTTATTATTCTATATATGAAAAATCTAAATAATATTTTTCCTTAGATAAGGTAACTCACCTGAAAATTACACAATCAGTAGTAACTCATTTAACTGGCTCTAAAATCAAAGAATGTATATAATAACAGTGCAGATCAGTTCAGCTAAGAAGGAAAGAGTGAGAAAAATTGTGATCTTCTGGAGAGCTCAGAGCCTATTTTGTTTATTGTGGAGAATGTGAAGATAAGAGGAGAAGACAATTTCACATTGACTGTGGGCCAGACAATGCCAGGACTAGCAAAGCCTCATAAAGAAGGAATGTGTTAATATTGTCTCTTTTTTGAGCTTATTTTCAATTTTTTTCTATGAAATAAGTTATCTTTATGTTGATTAAGGAATATTGTATGTCATTCAAGTTATACATATAAATGTCTTAAAGTATTCTTTAATTCTCACTAGGGATGATTTATTGTTAAATGGAAATAAATAATTTTCTAACAAGCATGCAGTAGCGTATATAAGAAATGTTAACTTTTAATAAAATCATAAATGCTATTGGAAGTGACTCACTAACTGTACTTCTGTACTTCAGAGCAAGCAGCATGTGCCCGGTGCTGCATCATTGCGTTTTGAAAAGATTCTGCATAATACTCGTGAGACAGTAATTGAGCTTGAGTTCATTGTGGGTTCCTTATTGTGAGTCCCTGGTATTCCTGTAACAATGAAAATGTTGTTATTCAGATGCACATAAATGCATTCAGCCCATAATAATAGTATTCATAGCCATCTATAAATAGTTTAAGAAACAATTGTACGAAATGCTTGATATTCTTCTGAACCACTTTTTGCAATTCCACTTTTAAATTCAGATTTCAGAAATAATACAACAGTGGTGCTCAGGAGATATTTAGATATTTTTGTTAGCTTTGCATGGACAGGTTGTTAGATTTTTAAATCACACACCCTATTTTACCAAATCTAAGAAATGCTTTATAAATATACACAATTATAAATAATATATAAGAAATGCTGAACACATAGCATGATGCACAGTTATTAACTGTCTAGTTTTGTATGTGTTTAATTACCTTTCTTAATATTCTTTTGTTTCTAGATACACCATCAGTTAAGATTATACCATCGACTCCTTTTCCACAAGAAGGACAGCCTTTAATTTTGACTTGTGAATCCAAAGGAAAACCACTGTAAGTGAGTTAATGAGCAATAAAGCTTTTTACTTTTTTTATTTTATCTTGCTTTGATTACAAGCTTTAACTGTAGGAATCCACAGTTTGTTTCTTTTCTTGGTGGGCAAAGTGATCTCTAGAACAGAAAACCTCATGAACCATGTCTTCATTAAAGTCTATGGAAGATTGGTTTTTACTTTGTCATCTAATGAAGTTTCTGGGAAGATTTCCAGCTGTTATTTCTTTTTTTATTTTTTCCAGTAAGATATTTTAACCTGAAGGGAGTATATCAGTCACTGTTCATATCATCAGACTATAAAAGCAGCACACTGTTGAATTCTGTTCTCCCATGAAAAACTTAAAAAATATTGAAGCATCCCCAAAATATGCCCAAGTTTTAAAGTTACATGAAGGCTCATTTTCATAAAAGGAAAATCAAATCTATATTTCTTATGAAACACCCAATGAAACAAGTAACGGGTCACAAACTCAATGTGTTTAATTGTAAAGTAATTTCAATATTAGAATATATGCACGTCAATGTGATAATGTCACTTCAACCCTAAAACTTCACCTTTTGAAATGTGTGTTTATAAATAGCTAGTCAAAGAGTACCAATTATTAAGCAAAACTTACATATGGATATTTAAATATGGATTATTTAAATTCTATTTGAAAGCAATATGATCATTCGAATACAGGAACACTCTAAGCCTAGCTTTATGTAATTTACTTGATTTGTTTAAAAGATTCCAATTTATTTGAATTCTGTTTAAATTTTAATAGAAGGAATTAAATTGTTCTTTGTATATAACTATATGAGATTGCTTCTGGCAAATCAGGTTAAATTACTAAAAATTTGCCTCCAATAACATTTATATTATTTAAGTTTCATACCATCCCATGGGGAATTTTTCTAAAAGAATTGTAAGATAGATGCCTGGCACTTTAACTTCATCAATTGTGTGCCATTTTATTTTTTACCATATTAATAAATCCATGCCTTATTTAACTCAGTTTTGATATTTTTAAACTGTTCTCTCTTCTACAGAGATTCTTTTTGGTCTTCTTTCCTTATCCAAAAGTACATTTGTATACATTTGGATTATGTGCACAATTTATGCAATTAAATGAGGTGAAGTTAGGGAACATGCTTTATAGAATGCTTGAAAATAAATGAATGCCTGCTCAAGTAGCATCCAATTGTCTTACAATGATTCTTTGATTCCATATCTACTTACCAACAGTAGAAACATTATTTTACTTATGGAAATTATTAGACTTTATGTTTTATATAATTAAATATTTAAGTAGTTCATATCACTCATCTAAGATATGGTTGAATGAATGTGTCTTCTTTTAATCTCTTTTCAGTTACCTAGAAATAATCTTAGATGTGTAGTAATCCTCTGCACTGGAGATGAATGAAAAGCACAATAATTTCTTATTTATTTTATTTAAGAATACAAATTTCAAGAGATTTATGAAATGGAGAATGTTACCTTTCTCAGAAGGATCCTGATTACTATCATTTTGCAAATAGATAAAGGAAATAAGAAAGGCTCTCTATTTTACAGAAGAGAAACTAAGGCTCAAAACTTTTAACTAAATTTTCCTATTTATCCAGATTTAAAATTAGTGAGTGAGAATTTGAATTCAGTTCGGTCTTGCCGAAAGCCTTAACTCTTTCTATTATGTGCTGCTACTTCAATTGCTAAATGTAAATTTCCACTTATTCTAGCTAAAGTTACTTTTGAAAAACTAGAATGGGACTGACAATAATTTTCACCACCGAAGTTGAAGCCCTAGATGCTTTAGGGCGGTGAACTGGCTAGTCTCATGATAGTTTCACTGTTGCCATCCTCCTTCATTAGGCTTTCTTCTATATTTATATTATTTCTGGAAACTTGTCAAATTTCTACAAAACTAGTCATTTCTGGCATGAGTTTATAACCATATAAAAATCTGTAATTTAATGTAGTATCTTTTGGCAAATAACTCATAAGCTCCTTGTGGAGCTTTACTTTCTTCAAAGTAAAGTAGTCATTATATGTTGCCTTTACCTTCATAGATCCCAGTGTTATATTCTGTATGCTGTGGTCCACAAGTAAATATGTATTAACTGATTTCTTGTATTATATTCTCATTCACAACTTTCCCTTTATCATATTTCCTTGCAGACTGTCAGGACATTAGCATTAAAGTTAGAATCAGCTTCTTTGATGCCTTTCTTCATTTGGACTATTGCTTCTTCTTCGTTCTTCTAATCATCTTAAATAAACTTCTCTACATTTTTACAGTAACTGTCTTCTCCATTAGATGAAGGCATTAATCTCTTTAAAAACAGTCTAATTTTTAGCCTTTCTGTAGTTTATATACTATTTCCAACAGTGCCGGATGAGGCCGAAAGGATAAAAAACAAGAGAAGACTGAAACAATTGGATTTTCCCAGAAGGAAAGCTTACTGATCTTAAAGAAAAGTCTTACCAGAGCAAAAAGAACAGGATGCAAATTGAAATGGTTTAATCAGAGAATTAGTAGGTAGTAGGGAAGTGAAGATAGTCACTAAAGGAAAGACTATCAACTTCAAAAATGAATCAAAAAGTGGAAGAGGGATGAGAAAAAATTCTGTCAAACGCATTTTAAAATAAAACAATAATAATAACACATATAATGGGGAGTCTTGCATATTTTAAGATAGCAGCAAAAGAGAGGGAGTGAAAATGAGGTATGTGATATACTCAAACAGCAGGTTAGAATTCCCTGTTTTACTCAGGTAATCGTGGTCAAAGTTCTACTCCATTACTTTGCAACTATTGTACCTGTATCTTCATTTTGTTAGTTAAGAACCACTGAGAAGCAACACTGTAGCTTAGTCTTTGAGTGAGCCCCAAGCACTTAATTTTTATCATCTTTATCATTTACCTGATCCACCTCTCATTAACATGTGAAAATCAGGAATGAATAGTGGCTGTATGATTTCTTTATATCTTGTAGCTGTCTTCAATAATACATTTAATCTGTGGCCAAAACTTCATTGTTTCTTTTTTTTTTTTTTTGAGACGGAGTCTTGCTCTTTCACCCAGGCCAGAGTGCAGTGGCGCGATCTCGGCTCACTGCAAGCTCCGCCTCCCGGGTTCACGCCATTCTCCTGCCTCAGCCTCTAGAGGTGGGACTACAGGCGTCCACCACAGCGCCGGGCTAATTTTTGTATTTTAAGTAGAGACGGGGTTTCACCGTGTTAGCCAGGATGGTCTCGATCTCCTGACCTCGTGATCCGCCCGCCTCGGCCTCCCAAAGTGCTGGGATTACAGGCGTGAGCCACCGCGCCCGGCCCATTGTTTCTTAAAAAGTATTTGAGTAATATGTTTTGAAGAATGAGCTATTCAGAGTAATTAGGTATATTGGTAGTAGGCAAAATCACACCACTATCTTTTGTGTAAATCACAACATCATGGCATGGCTCAAGTTGCACTGAGGCTGGTGTTCCGAACCTGCCCTTCTTTATGCTAATGTTGTTTTCCTTGTTCTAAATGTGAGGGCCCCAGTGACTGTTTATGAACAATCATGCCTTATTTGCCTGCTTTGGACTGAAGCCTTTTGCCATTTTCCTGTGAAACAGCTGCATAACTTGGGCCAGGACCAAATTGTTCCACTTGACAGTACTTTAGAAGCATTCTATTCTTTCCTTAAAAGAGAGATTACTGTACATGTCTGTCCATTGTTTTAATTTTAGTTTAAAGTGAGGAACGAGCTAATGCCAGCCACTTTTATTTCAAGTCCCCAGAGTTTTTGCAACCCTCTTCTTTCTTTGGCTAAATTCCCAGACAGCTTTCAGGCAGCAGCATTCTCCATTTTAAAAGTAAACGAAAACACACACACACACACACACACACACAACATGAAACCTTTATATTACATTAAAGTCATGACCTTAAATGGCGTGAGGTTGCCCCCAACACGCTGTAAATAATGAGTCATCATTCATTTTAATCAAATGTGTAATGCTGTTTAAATTCACCTCCAAAAAAGCGATGTGACATTTTCAGTGAGATAAATATGTATTTGGCATCTATTCTGTAAAAGAGAACAGTTATAGGTATTGATAAATTTTTCTATGTATCCAGCACAATGTTTACGTTGTACTTACTATTTTACTTTCTGGTAACCACAATTTTTCTTTTGTTCTTGCCATAAATCTAGTATGCATAATTGCACAGCATGTAACATTCCAATTGTATGAAAGAAGAAAGAATTTAATCTTTAGGAAGACAGATCACATACTATATAGCAACTAGTGAGGTGTTTTGGAGAAATAATTACACATCTACTTTTGAAATGATCAGGAATTAAAGAACTCTGATGTGTGTATATTAATGTATTTTTCTGTTAGGATAATAAAGATTTTTAACAACAACAACAAAAAAACAGACAAAAGGCTGGGTGCTCACACCTGTAATCCCAGCACTTTGGGAGGTCGAGGCAGGAGGATCATCTGAGGTCAGGAGTTCGAGACCAGCCTGGGCAATATAGTGAAACCCCGTCTCTACTAAAAATACCAAAAAAAAAAAAAAAAATAGCCGGGCATGGTGGCGGGCGCCTGTAATCTCAGCTACTGGGGAGGCTGAGCAAGGAGAATTGCTTGAACACGGGAGGTGGAAGTTGCAGTGAGCCGAGATCATGCCATTGAACTCCAGACGGGGCAACAAGAGCAAAACTCCATCCAAAAAAAATTAAAGCAGAATAGTTTTATATAAAGTCAATTTTCTTAGCCTAACATGTACCTTTTTACAAATCACAGGTTATTTGCTAATCATTATACAGTGCAATTACCATCAGATGAAATGACAAAATAAACCATGAATCAAAGAAAGCAAGTTATCATCTAGAGTGAAATATTGTTTACCAAAATAAGATAAAATATGTACTTTAAAATAATATTAATCTATAATAGCAATTTTACATTATTTGACCCAATATATAGCAGTTGTTATTACAGAATATTTACCTCTCTCCTGCTATATAGAAAATCTCTAATTAATCCTCGAGATCTGTATGTTATTTTCAAATAGGATGCCTAAGATGTCAAACTCTGAGGCACAAAATGTTTTGAGGTATTGTAGAAAGAGAATGCAGACCTGGGTTTAAATTATAAATCTACGGATATCGGTGGCCTGAGTAGTCCTAAGCAAATCACTTAAGCACACTCAATATTTTTTTCCTTTTTTTAAATTGATGAACTTTATTTTCAGAGCAGTTTTAGGTTCACAGCAAAATTGAGCGGAAAGTGCAAAGATTTCTCCTATATCCCCTGTCCTCACCCACTCATAGCCTTCCTCAGTATTGACATGCCATACCAAAATGTTACATTTATTATAATCAATGTACCTACACTGACCCATCATTACGACACCAAAGTCCAATGTTTACATTAGGGTTCACTCTTACACATCAAGTAGTTTTATCTCCAAAACAAAGAACACGAAATTTATCAAACAGATTGTTTTAATAATGACAGTGTATATGAAATGTCGGCCTCCAAGTAATTATATAATACATCATAACAATGAGGGTGATAAATTATTATTTGATCAAGGAAATACATATAGTGTATCTCAGCAAGTTTCCAACTCAGAAGTCTTAATTATATATTGAATACACATGCTAATATTAGGCTATTATGGCAACTCTGACAACTGAGTTATCATCTCACATATATTCTCAGGCAATGGGATCCAAGATTTCAAGCAAAATAAACACATTTCAGGACAGTGGGTCTGTGTTTTCAAAAACATATTTAAACAGCAAAGGAACCCAGACTGAAGTCATGGCAAAACTGATATAGCAACTTCGATATTTTATTTGAAGTTAAATTATAATACTTATAAATTAGAGAGAAGAGAGGCAGTGTCATGAACCTCAGTTGGGGTAAAATCCAAAATAGTTAAAACGAGACACTGGAAAATCCTGAGCCACAGGAAAAGCCCCTTCACTAATTTACCTTAATTTTAAGGTAGCACAAGTTTAGATCAATTTGCAAGGAATAGAAGGAATTAAGATTGAGTTTTAGTTTGATGTGTGTGAGAAAGGCTACACTCTGAAGCAGTTTTATTGGGATGAAAGGGACTAAGTAGTTAGTAAGTTTTGACAAAGAACAAATGCAGATCTGGAAGGCCTTAAACAACCCAAACTAAGTAGATGGCTTGGCTCAGGAGTGGTGAGGAATCCAGGGTCAGTGATGCATAAGACCTTGTTTTGGCATAGTTTTTCATAATTTTCTCTCATGCATAATTGTTTAATTTAAATCACACAACTATTACGTTGTAAAATGCTTACAAAGACTGTTGTAATCATTTCAATTTTTTTAGATGAAGAAAAATAAGTCTTGTTCAAGTTATATGAGCTTTCCCAGTAACACAGCTGATAAATGGTAGAATTGGGATTACAAAGAAATTGCCCTTTTGTATTAACAACAATGATGGTTGTATTTTTTTGTTTACCCCATGTTTTTTAGCATTGATGTTTTTCACAATAATTCAATAAAGTTGGCAAGCATTGAAGAGTTCTTATAAATTGCTAGGACAGCCCATATTTCAATCAAATATTTGTTAAAAAATATACCACCAAGCCTGCCCTACAAGAACTCCTGAAGGAAGCACTAAACATGGAAAGGAAAAACAGGTACCAGCCACTGCAAAAACATGCCAAATTGTAAAGACCATCGATGCTAGGAAGAAAGTGCATCAACTAATGAGCAAAATAACCAGCTAACATCATAATGACAGGATCAAATTCACACATAACAATATTAACCTTAAATGTAAATGGGCTAAATGCTCCAATTAAAAGACACAGACTGGCAAGTTGGATAAAGAGTCAAGACCTATCAGTGTGCTGTATTCAGGAAACCCATCTCATGTGCAGAGACACACATAGGCTCAAAATAAAGGGATGGAGGAAGATCTACCAAGCAAATGGAAAACAAAAAAAGGCAGGGGTTGCAATCCTAGTCTCTGATAAAACAGACTTTAAACCAACAAAGATCAAAGGAGACAAAGAAGACCATTACATAATGGTAAAGGGATCAATTCAACAAGAAGAGCTAACTATCCTAAATATATATGCACCCAATACAGGAGCACCCAGATTCATAAAGCAAGTCCTTAGAGACCTACAAAGAGACTTGGACTCCCACACGATAATAATGGGAGACTTTAACACCCCACTGTCAACATTAGACAGATCAACGAGACAGAAAGTTAACAAGGATATCCAGGAATTGACTTCAGCTCTGCACTAAGCGGACCTAATAGGCATCTACAGAAATCTCCACCCCAAATCAACAGAATATACATTCTTCTCAGCACCACACCGCACTTACTCCAAAATTGGCCACATAGTTGGAATTAAAGCACTCCTCAGCAAATGTAAAAGAACAGAAATTATAACAAACTGTCTCTCAGACCACAGTGCAATCAAACTAGAACGCAGGATTAAGAAACTCATTCAAAACCGCTCAACTACATGGAAACTGCTCCTGAATGACTACTGGGTACATAACGAAATGAAGGCAGAAACAGGATGAGAAAGCAGGAAAGATCTAAAATTGATACCCTAACATCACAATTAAAAGACCTAGAGAAGCAAGAGCAAACACATTCAAAAGCTAGCAGAAGGCAAGAAATAACTAAGATCAGAGCAGAACTGAAGGAAATAGAGACACAAAAAACCCTTCAAAAAATCAATGAATCCAGGAGGTGGTTTTTTGAAAAGGTCAACAAAATTGATAGACCACTAGCAAGACTAATTAAAGAAGAAAAGAGAGAAGAATCAAATAGATGCAATAAAAAATGATAAAGGAGATATCACCACTGATCCCACAGAAATACAAACTACCATCAGAGAATACTATAAACACCTCTATGCAAATAAACTAGAAAATCTAGAAGAAATGGATAAATTCCTCGACACATGCACCCTCCCAAGACTAAAGCAGGAAAAAGTTGAATCTCTGAATAGACCAATAACAGGCTCTGAAATTGAGGCAATAATTAATAGCTTACCAAACAAAAAAAGTCCAGGACCAGACGGATTCACAGCCGAATTCTACCAGAGGTACAAGGAGGAGCTGGTACCATTCCTTCCGAAACTATTCCAGTCAATAGAAAAAGAGGGA